>NW_006442103.1:13741670-13743156 GCF_000325575.1 Pteropus alecto
GTCAAACTAGACCAGAGAATTAAAGGTTCACTAGATAGTTAATTGGAAGAGTGAGTGTACGAAGAAGAAATGGCTTGCACAAGTCATGAAGTGTGAGAATTAGGGTATATTTAAAACACTGATTGATGTGTCTATATCTTAAACTCAGGTAGATGGGACTGGAAAAGAATGTTTGGTTCAAATTATGAAGGATCTTGAAGTCATATTATGTTTAGACTATCTTTTTGAATTTTTTCAAACTTGTTCAGGGCACTTGGAAGGCATAAAGGACTTTGTGAAACACTGTACCTTTCAGAACATCATAGGGATCTGGTGACTTTTGTCCTTTTTCTTTTAAAACCTTCTGTCTTCCTCACATAGCAAATAATTATCCAGTTCTTGCTAACTTATGCCTGCTTATTTCACATTACTGTCATTACTATATCCTATACTCTAAATATATTGAAATTGTTTTAACTTCTACATTTTATGCTGTTCCTATCTCACCATCATACTCTTGGCTGCTTTTTCTGTGGTGTTAGGCTGTTGTAGAGTTGCTAGGCTGCCCCTTTCCTTCTCCTTCTGCTAGAGAGAGCAGACTCTTTTGAACCTTTTTTTGTCTATGCGCATTAATGTTTCCAGATTGTTGGCTTCTTCAGCTTTAAGTCTGGGATGTGTGATGCAAACAAACAAAAAACACAAAACAAAACCCCAAACAAAAAAATCTCTAAACTCTCTACCCCAAGAGTCTTACCATTTGCTTCTTAAGTCCAGAGGCCTCGAATCTGATCTGCTTTCTCTCCACCTTTCAAAGTCTTCTTATATTTGTTTTATATATAACGTTGTGAGTTTTGTTGTAGTTGGGAGGAAGAGAAAAAAATATATCTATCCCTTCTTCCCAGAAGTGGAAGTCCTAGTTTAATTACTTTTTATTATTCCAATTTTCACCCATGACTACTTTGAAAGTTATATAATCTGTTTCTATTTTTTTTAGTGCTTACTGGAGATATTACAACATTGATTGATTACTTTTTAATATGTAAAGTTAATCAATACATTTACCCTCTTGGATTATTCAAGGGGACTTTAAAACATTAATTACATTTAACTCTGTTCCCTTCTATTTTTGTTTTGTATTTTAATTCTATAAACAAGATATTATTACTGTTTTATGTAGACAGTGTTCATTTGGTTTTACCTATACATTTTCTTCTTTACTCTTAATTTTTTTTTTTTTTTGTATATCAGAACTTTCATTTTGATTATATCTTTCCTGCCTTCAAGGGGAATATTTAGAATATCTTTTAGTGAGAATATGCTTGTGATGATCTCTCTTTCATTTTATTTGTCTAAAAATTTGTTTATTCATTCTCATCTGTAAAGGATATTTTTGCATAAGATGTATTTCTAGGTTGGCACACTATTTGTTATTTCTAGAAATTTCTTTTAGCACACTGAGGCTATCATCTTGCTTTCTTTTGGCTTCCTTTGTTGATTTGAAGAAAGT
>NW_006442103.1:13743222-13792032 GCF_000325575.1 Pteropus alecto
ATTTTCTTTGCCTTTGATTTTTAGCATTTTCAGTATGATATGTTAAGATATAGGTTTAATTTTATTTTATAGCTTCTTAAATCTGTGAATTAGTATCTTTTATTATTGTTTTTCTTTAAATGTATTTGCTCTGTTCTCTTGTTTCTGCTCCTTTTTGAACTTTGTGTAAAAAACATGTTTTAATTTTCTAACTCTGTCTTCTGTGACTCAATCTCTTCTCCATATTTTCACAGTTTTGCCTTTCTGTACCTTATTCTGGATGATTTCTTTTGACCTATCTTATTCACTAATTTTCTCTTCATTTGTTTCTCATCTGATATGAACCCTTCCATTTTATTTTCAGTTATTAAGGTGTTTATTTTAAGATATTATTCTAACTTATTTTTTAAATCTGCTATGCTATTGTACTTTATGTAGTTCTCTGTTTCTTATTTTCAAGTTGTTTTTTTTTAAATACACTAAGAATAGCTGTTTTATACTTTCTGACCATTCTTTATCTTAAGTGTTTGTGAGCCTCATTCTGTCTTATCTTTCTGATAACTTTTAGTCAAAGTGCCTTATTTTCTTGTATACCTCCATGCTTATTATTTTTCTTGCAAAAACTATTTGTAGGAATAATTTAAGACCTGCCTAGTATGTAGGTAACTTAAGTAAATGGGAATCCTTCCAGGAGAAAGTTTTGTTATGTGCCTAGTGGCTCTACCTGTCTGGCATAATCTTAAGTCATTTTCAAGGCTTGAGGTTCCTTGGACCAGTCAGGTGATATGAACCTGGGCTGAAGATCTCCTTGGTTTACTTTTGCTGCCTCCTTACATGAAGAATGCCCCAGTTTATTGTACAAAGGTCTAATTCTTAGACTTTCAACCTTATGTAGTCTTTGGTTTTTCCTTTTCTTTTTCTCACCCCATCATAATTTCAAATCAAAAGTTCAATTTTGCCAGGATCTGCAAATGTCTTCTGGGCAAAAGCAAGTTCTGTGCTTATCTTATGTTTCTAGGTTACTATTTTTCCTTCACTTTTGACCTGGTAATTTCTTATTTTATCAGGAGTTTAATGATTTTTAATATTCTTAGTATTTGATCCTGAATTTTTATTGCTTTAGAGGAATGTTTGAATGACATACCTCATCCATTACCTCAATGGACTTTTCATTTTATTTATATAATTTCAAGAAGTTTTATTTAGTTTATGGGCATCTTCCTTATCTCTTTTAGTTTTTAAGGATTGATATAATATGTTTTTCTTAAAATGCACCAGTAGTAATTCTAACATCTGAAATCTTTGCAGGTCCAAGTCTGCCTTTTGTTCATTCTTCTGACTGCTTATGGTGCTTTGTATCCTCATGTGATTTTTGATTATGAGGTTATAACTTCATCTGTAGAAGTTTTTTAAGGCCTGGATTGCAAGTATATTTTTATAGAGAAAATTTGCCTTGGCAGCTTGTGGAATTTAGGGGGAACTTAGGGGCACTTCAAATTAAGTGTTGGCTTGGAGCTTTTTAAGACATTATAGCAGCATATATTCAATTCCCACACGTGCCTAAGGACTAGTTTTTGATTATGATTTTTTAGAGGAGACATTTATTACCAGACTTTGATAAATAGCATCATAGTGGGCACCACAGTGTTCAGTTGTCATTTCCCTCTCTCCAAATTTACTTTCCCTATTTTTTTTTTCAGAGTTGGACTACTAGCCCTTTCATTTCTACACGGATTTTTCAGAATGGAATTTTAAAAAATGTTATCGTGAAAGCTCATTTTATTGCTCAACATACTTTATTGTTTTCAAGACTTATGAAGCATACACCTTTCAGCAAGTTAAATAAATCTTTATGACTTTGTCCTTATTTTCTTTTTAATCATACATGCTGCGATTCCTCCGTCATACTTTTTTTGAATGCTATTGAAATACATTTCCTTTAGACCCCAGAATGCATCATGTTCTCTTCCATATTTTGCCTTTGTATATGCTTTTTCACCTGTCTGTAGTTTTGTCCCCCAACTCCCATTACTCATGTTAATTCTTACTGGCTTTTAAATGTTTCAACTCAGTTATCACTTTCTGGAAGCCTTCCTTGAACTTTTCCTTTCTATGGCTGTCTCCCCTTACTTCTAACCCTTAATGATCCTATTTGGCTTAGTTGCCCCCTTGTGTATATTCCCAGAACTTCTAGTGAATACCCATTAGCACTTATTGATTATTTGTTTGTCTGACCAAGTATATTGTAAATACCATGAACTTTAAGGTTCAGTTTATAGCATATACCATCATCATCCTAATAATATTTAACATTTATTGACTATATGCTAGATATTGTGGTTAAACATCTTAATTTGCATTATCTTGTCTAATCCTAACAGCAACCCTCAAGATATGAGTAACTGTCATCATTCTTATTTTCCATTGGAAAAAGTAGAGTCAGACTGGTTAAGTATGTTTAAGGCTATATAGCTAGTCAGAGGAAATAGAATACTTTGAACCCAGGGAAGAGCATGGACTTCTTTTTACCCCCTAGTGTTTTTATGACTTCTGAAAGTGAACACACATTTAAGTCTTTAACCTATTTTGAGGTTATTTTTGTATATGGTGAAGATAATTATCCAGTTGAATTTTTTTTGCATGTGTCTGTCCAACTTTCCAAACACCACTTAAAGAAGAGAGCGTCATTACGCGAGTGTATATTTTTACCTCTTTTGTCATCAATTTCTTGTCCATATATGCAAGGGTTTATTTCTGGGCTCTCTATTCTGTTTCGTTGATCTATGTGTTTGTTTTCTTGCCTGTACCATACTGTTTTGATTATTATAGCTTTGTAGTGTAGTTTGAGATCAGGGAATGTGATACCTCCAACTTTGTTCTTCATTCTCAAGATTGCTTTGGCCTTTTGGAATCTTTTGTAGTTCCATATAAATTTCAAGATTGTTTTTTCTAGTTCTGAGAAGAACAACATTGGTATTTTGAAAGGAATTGCACTGACTCTGTAGATCACTTTGAGTAGTATGATCATTTTAACAATATCAATCCTTTCAATCCACGAGCATGGTATATCTTTCCATTTTGTCTTCAATTTCTTTTCTTCAGTGTCATAGTTTTCATAGTACAAGTCTTTCACCTCCTAGGTTAAGTTTATTCCTAGGTACTTTATTATTTTTTTTATGCAATTGAAAATAGGATTGTTGCTTCCTTTCTCCTTCTGATTGTTCATTATTAGCATATAGGAACACAACATATTTCTGTATATTAATTTCGTATCCTACTACTCTACTGAATTTTTTCAAGCAAAGGAAACAAAAGCAAAAATAAGCAAATGAGACTACATATAACTGAAAAACCTTCAGTGAAGGAAACCTTCAACTAAACAAAAAGGCAACCTACTGAATGGAAAAACATACTCCCAATGATATATCTGATAAGGTGTTGATATCTAAAATATATAAGAAACTCATACAACTCAATATTAAAAAAATAAACAATCTGATTGAAAAATGGGCAGAAGGTATGAAAAGACATTTCACCAGAGAAGACATACGTATGGCCAACAGACATATGAAAAGCTGCTTAACACTACTAATGATTAGTGGTGTTAATCAAAACCAGAATGAGCTACGACCTCACACCAGTCAGAATGCCTGTTATCAAAATGTCAACAAATAACGTGTTGGCAAAGATGTGGAGAAAAGGGATCCTTTGTGCACTGTTGCTGGGACTGCGAGCTGGTGCAGCTCCTATGGAAACTAGTATGGAGATGCCTCAAAAAACTAAAAATAGATACCATATGACCTAGCAATTCCACTTCTGGGTATTTATCCAAAGAAAAATGAAAACACTAAGTTGAAAAGATATATGCACCCCTATGTTCATTGCAGCACTATTTATAATAGCCAAGATATGGAAGCAACCTAAATGTCCCCATCAATAGATGAATGGATAAAGAAAATGTGGTATACACACACACACACACACACACAATGGAATATTATACAGTAATAAAAAAGAAGAATCTTGCCATTTGCAACAAAATGGATGGATCTAGAGAATATTATGCTAAGTTAAATATGCCAGGCAGAGAAAAACAAATACCATATGGTTTCACTTATATGTGGAATCAAAAACAAAACAAAACAAAACAAAAACCCCAAACAAAACAGAAACGGATTCATAGAAACAGAGCAGAGGGATGGTTATCAGAAGGGTGGGGGTGGGAGGATGGGTGAAAAGGGAAAGGGAATGTAGTCAATATTGTGATAAGTTTACACAGTGATAGATGATTACTAGAATTATGGAGTTAATCATATTATAGGATATAAAAGTGTCAAATCACTCTATTGTACACCCGAAGCTCATTTAACATATAAGATTGTGTACCAACTATACCTAAAAAAGAAATTTAAAAAAGTGAATGCACACATATAAAGCACAGAAATTAGTACTTGACATTTAGTATTTAGTAAACATTAGGTATTGAGTGGAGTTGAAACTTTTAAAAAGAATATTTAAATAAATATATTTTAGATAATTTAAAAATCAAAATAGCAATAATGAAAAAATCATGAATAATTTCCCCATTAGGAAATAAATTACTTTTAATATTTTTGTGTGTATTCTTTCATATGCACTGTTTATATAAGTACTGTTTTTAACACTCTTTTCTATGATATTTTATAAATATCTAAATAAATAATGAAGTATCTTTACAGTGATTATGTTTCGCATTGTGTGTATGTACTACCATAATCTATTTCCTGTTGGATATTTAGCTTGTTTCCAATATTTAGCTATTATTAAAAAATGTACACTGAAAATCCTTAGATATTTATTTACTTTTGAGTGGTTGGGAGATAATAATCTTGAGTAGTCAGTAAAAGTTGATGATGACTGATATAAGTGCATCTGTATTTGTGTAATTCTTCCTCATTTTGGAGTATCTAATGGAGAAAAAAATGTAATTGTTACAAATAATTTGTTTTCTTGGTATGTATTTTTTATTAAGTACTACCTATCTACCTCTTTCTCTTTCAGAATTACAGAATGACATCTTAAAAGAATCAAATGAGAAGAAAGATTTTTTGACATCAGAACTAGAAGATTCTAAAATGTCTTTGCAAATAAATATGGTATGATTTAAAAACTGATTAGTGTGTGATAAGTGTCACATTTTCCATCAGTCAACAAATATTTATCAAATGATAATACTATGTAAAAGGACTCAGAGCTTCACATAGAGAGGATACAATCCAAGTCTCCGAAATGCTTATAGTTTAGTCAGAGACATTGGATAAAAACACATCAAAAGTATAACAAATACAAGACCATGCTAGATACCAACAATGTGATTCAGGAAAAATTACTACAGTTCTAAGAACTGAAAGAACACTATGTGCCGGATTGGCTAGGAAGATTTCATGGAGAGATTGGAACTATAGGTTGGCTTTGGAGGAATGGTGAATTGAAATAAGAGTAGTGAGTGACATTACAGATTGGCCAGTGTTGGGTCGTGGAGAGGAGTGAGAGGAGACGGAGGGAGGGACAGCAAATTACAGAAGAGGATGAGTTCAGCTTTTTTTCTTAAGACCCTGGGATCATAGCTTTTGTTTTGTACTTTTTCCTTTAGAGTACTCAAAAGGCTTTAGAGGAAGATTTACAGATAGCAACAAAAAAAATATATCAACTCACTGGAGAAAAAGAAGCTCAAATGGAAGAATTTAATAAAGCTAAAGCTGCTCATGCATTTGTGGTTACTGAACTTAAAACTACTGTCTGCCACTTGAAAGAATTATTGACAACAGAACATCAAAGGTAAAAATATTTCTTATTTAGCTGAGTAAAAACAATTTACTTCTAATATTCAGTGCTATTTTCTATTCATTGTCAACTGACTTGTAATATCTATAACAACTATAACCAAGTCTTTTTTTAATGTATAAAGTGGGAATACATTTTAAACGTTTGTATTGGGTAGGTATCCTAGGAAAAGATAGCAGGTATTCTCTAGGATAGTTCCTATACCGGCGTTGCCATAGAGTCAAGCTAAAATAGGCTGATAAGTGATGATGCACTGATATGACATATTTAATTAAACTGTGGATTATTCTTAGCTTCATAGAAATACTTCCAATGGGGAAGTGAAATTTATTTTGCTGGGTTTTGTAACCTTTCTGATTTATAAAATTAGTAACTGGCCTGGTACAAAGTAGGTACTCACATTTTTATTAAATTAATGAATTAATGAATATGATTAACTGCATATAAAATAAACTGTTCATTTGCATTTCATCTAAATAACAGTTTGTCTAAAACTTGAGTTAAAAACTTACTGTTTTTCACTACTTTTTATTAAGGAAAAATTCATGTAAAGTTGTGTTATGAGGTCTAGGTAATTAATTTTTGTCTCATTAGCATTAGGATTAATTAAACAAGGTGAAAGAGAAAAAGAAGTTTTTCTCTGAAGTCATGACCTGGCCTAGCAGTGTTTTTTCTCTGCTGCTTGTGGATGGTGAAGTAAGAAAAGCTAGTTTTTCTAGCTCAGCTAATCTTGATTGACCCATCCACCTGATTTATTAATTTTAAGATTATAAGTGACCTTAGATATCATCTGTATCAATTACCTCAGTTTTATAGACAAGGAAACGGAAAGCCAGAGGAGTTAAGCAAATTGCACAAGTTTTCATATTTATATTGTTCCTAAGGCAGAATTCAATATAACAGTAGTTATATACTCAGTCTCTCTCAAAGTTTTAGGACGTGTTAATTTGATTATCATCATAGCCAAAATATAAATTGTGACCACAAGCTTTAAGGTTTTATGGAGGTTTAATTACTATGCACCTATGTCTTTATAATAGTAATACTTTATTTTGAAATGTTACACTATCTGGCATAGAGTAGGTGCTCGAAAAATGTTTAATAATTGAGTGAGTCTACGTTAGTATATATTGTTGCTAAATTGCACCAATTTTAGTTACTAGACAAAATCTGACTAAAAGAATATTTACATTGTAAACTAATAATATATTTTACAAGATTGGAAAAAAGCGAAGATCAGTTGAAAATACTTACCGTGGAGCTTCAGAAGAAATCGAGCGAATTGGGTAAGATTTAGAGAATAATATGTGTACATTATAATATTAGCCAATTATAAAAACATAAATACCATTTCAGAATAAAATATAGTTTTCCCTCTGTCATTTACCAATAGTGATTATTTATTTTATTTTTCAAAGCTAGAAAGACTATTCACTTTTATTATGCAATTCATAGATATCTAGAAGTATAAGGAGCTTAAGAGATGTTTCTAGTCAATTTTCCTTATTTTAGGATTCAGAGGTCTTAATAATCTTAGTGAGAAATGTCTGTTACATTTTAATTTTAAAATTTCATTGATTAGTCATGTTGGATTATGAGCTATTTATAGGAACATGTGATCCTATTTTATCATAAGATGTTATTACTATTCAGCAACTCTCATGGCCAAAAGAGATAGAAGTTCTATAGTTATTTTGTGAATTTATTACCATTTAGTTAGATAATTCTAACAACTCTGTGCTTTATATTTACAAATCTTCATATCTACAAATGTGGAGAAATATAAAGATGTAAAAACTTTTTTCCAATGTAGGTGAATTATTTTTGTAAATTAAAATAATTCATGAATTGGCAGGTGTTTTTCTAGAATATCCCCATAACTTTCCATAAGCTTTATTATAAGCTTTGAATACTTGTGTAATTAAAATAATGATATTTTAAAATGTGATATTTCCACACTGAGTTATTTGGTTGACCTTTTAAATGCTATTTATACTTTTCCTTTTGTAATGCTTAATTTTATACTACAGACTAGACTAGCCTTTAAACATCAAAAATTGCACTATCCAGTGATATATAATTTAATTATTTTATGTTACAATGGTCGTAAATGCATTTTTAATCCAATTTTTAGATCTTCCTTCAGAGCTTAAAGTATTGTTCTACATCACTGCATATATCTTTCTTTAGAATTGTTCAATTGAATATTGTAGCCTAAGGAATACTTTTAGTCCTTCAAATATCTTTAATGGATATTTATTTGTAACAATTCAGTCTGATATTGAAATTAAGTGGCTGTTATTGTCATATTTCAAAATCAAATGCATAATGTGATTTTTCTCATACTAATATATTATTCTAGCACTGTGGAGCAGTTATATATGTGCTTCTTAGCATTATCTTAAGTGCTGTGGAAACATAAACAAGAAAATACCATGCTCTTGAGAAACCTGTATTGTGGGAGAAAGGTTGGACCCGTAAACCATTAGACAGCAATGTTTCTAAAATGAAGGGGTGGGAACAAGAATTCTATTAGAAGGGAAATAAATATTAGGACTTCTATTTCTATTTATTTATATGTTCTACACATGTTTTGTAATGAATAAAGTCACAATACACATTTATATTTTACAAATTTACATGTTCTACACATGTTTTGTAATGAATAAAATCACAATACACATTTATATTTTACAAATAAAATATAAATATATATTTGCATTTATGCACATTTATATATTTGGGGTGAATGCTCAGAGATTTCTTATTTATGGAGATATGTTAATGTTGATAACAAGAGGAAGCCAAAGGTATTGATGTAGACTGCATAATTGGAAAAGGTAGATTTTTATTTAATAGAAGAGGTAGATTTTAAAAGTAGACTTTAAGGAATAGAGAGGCTTCTGATGGTTTTAGAGAATGATGGGGTGTGGAAAGCATTATGTATAGGAGAGTAGCATTAACAATAATGTAAGCACTTAACATTAATTTCTTTCTTTCTTTGGCTAATGGTATACAGTAAGTAGTTCTCAAAACCAAAAATCTTGGAGGATTTCTGTATTATTCTTCCCCCATTACCTTTCACTTCTAATTCAGATTATTCAGTGCTGTTGTTTCTAACTCTTAATATCTAGCTCATAAAATTTAACTAATCTAACTTTGACTCTTTCTCTTTTTCTTCCTCTCCACAGACCTAGACCAAGTCAGGTCTTCATTTCCTCTTTCCTGGTTTTTAGAGTTTCAAGCACATTCTCTTAGCCTAGCAGAGGGGGGATGCATGTGAGCAACATAATGGAACACAAGTTGTATTTGGCAGATAATCAGCAGGCCATACTTCATGTTACCCTCATTTGTTTTCCTCTTAGTTCACACTTGTTGTATTTACTAGGCTTCTATTTGCTTTGACTTTCTTTCATTAACCTTCTTTCTTACTGCAATAGCCCTCATTCTTATTCGTTTCCTTGCTATACTTTGCATTCTTTCTTGATTGTATTTCTTAGGCTTACATCTTGGTTAGAGTATTCATCCATCTGCCCCCGTTGTCCCCTCAGCAGTCTCAGTCACTGACTCATCCTAAGATCACTTTTTTTCTGTGTATTTCTCAGATACAGCTTGCTCTACCCCCTTTCTTATACCTTGACAATAGGTCTGGACCAGACATCTTTTACTGGAACTAATAGCTGTAGCTTGATAATCCACCTTTTTGTTTCTAATATCATCTACCGTTTGTTCTTTCTTTGCACTGATGCTACGGTGTTCTTTTAAAATTACAAATCTGACTATTTTGTGTTGCAAATTTAAGAGCCATTTTATTGCTCAAGTTTAAACTTTTAAAATATCAGCTATCTTCTCATTGCTCATTTAAAGAGAGAGGGTAGTGCATTCCAAGTTAGTTAAAGCCAACTTTTAATACAAAATCTTGGTGAAATAATTTTTTTGCAATTTCTTTACTTGGTTCAGTTTGCTTCTTCATGCATCTCCTATCTTGAATTCAATCTGATACTGCTCTAAATTGCTCCTGTGATCACCTTTCTATGTTTGTACCTGTGTTTGCTTTCTCTCTGGTTATGTAACAGATTTTCCCTTTAGTATTTTCTGTTGTTGCTGCCGCTGCTTATTATTAATCTATTGATATTATATAATATAACTGTGCATTTAGACTTAGATGTTTATTCTTCAATTAGTTTTGGATATATAATTAGGAACATAACAGACATGGTCTTTTTTCTCATGAGATCTACTTGGGGAGACATAAAATAATTACAAATAATATTTAATTACAAATTGGGATAAATGCTATGAAGGAAATGAAAATGATGCGATGTAAGAAAATAATAGGGCCTAATTTAGATTTGGCAATCAGGGATGGCCTTCAACTGAGACCTAAAAAATAAGTGAGATTTAGTTAGTTACAACATGTGAGTTGGAGAGAGCTTTTCAGTCAGAGGGAAAAGCACATAGAAATGCTCTGAGTGTGAAGGAGCTTGGTCAATTCAAGTGACTGAATGAAAACTTTTGTGGCTGAGTGTAAGAACTCATATGTAAAAGGGAATGAAATGAGTTTAGGCCAACTTGGATAGGGCCAAGGAAAGAATTTTGATTTTATTCTAACAACTAAGGAAAACTGTTGAATGATTTTAAGTAGAGGAATGACATGGTCTGGTTTATGTTTTTAAAGGGTTGCTGTAACTTCTGTATGGCAGGTAAAATTGGTGGTGGGTGGGGAGTTCTGGTAGTGAGTAGAATTAGAACAATCCAAATAGAACAAGGTTTGGAAAACCAAAGGGAGAAAAGTAGAGTGGTTAATAGTATCAAATTCCAGAAGGCTCCACAATAATGAGGACTAAGAATTGCACCACAAGGTTCTCTTACATCAACCGCCTACGAGTTGCATTGTAAGAAGCAACAACCTCTCTCCTTCCTCTTACCTGTCTGCTCGGCAGCTGCAAAGCAGCAACCATGCATGAGTTCTTCTCCATCCATGTTGGCCAGGCTGGAGTCCAGATTGGCACTGACTGCTGAGAGCTCTACTGACTGGAACATGGCATCCAGCCTGATGGCCAAGTGATAAGACCATTGTAAGGGGTAGATAACTCCTTCATCATGTTCTTCAGTGAGACAGGCGCTGGCAAGCATGTGCCTAGGGCAGTGTTTGTAGACCTGAAACCCATGGTCATTCATGGAGTTCACACTGGCACCTACCGCCAGCTCACCCCGCCCCTCTGTCCCAAGCAGCTCATCCCAGGCAAGGAAGATGCTACCAGTAACTATGCTCATGGGCACTCTGCCATCGGCAAGGAAATCATTGGCCTTGTCTTGGACCAATTTGGGAGCTGGCTGACCAGTGAACAGGTCTTCAGGGCTTCTGAGTTTTCTACAGCTTTGGTTGGGGATCTGGTTCTGTGTTCACCTCCCTGCTGATGGAACGTCTCTCTGTCTATTATGGCAAGAAGTCTAAGCTGGAGTTCTCCATTTACCCAGCCCCTCAGGTCACACAGCTGTAATTGTACCCTACAACTCCATCCTCAGCACCCATACCACCCTGGAGCACTCTGTGCCTTCGTGGTTGACAGCGAGGCCATCTATGACATCTGTCATGGAAACCTCGATATTGAGCGCCCAACCTACACTAACTTGAATAGATTGATAGCTCAAATTGTATCCTTCAGCACTGCTTCCCGGAGATCTGATGGAGCCCTGAATGTTGATCTGACAATTCCAGGCCAACCCAGTGCCCTGTGCCCGCATCTATTTCCCTCTGTCCACGTGTGCCCGCCTCATCTCTGCTGAGAAAGCCTACCATGAACAGCTTTCTGTAGTGGAGGTCACCAGTGCATGCTTTGAGCCGACCAACCAGATGGCGAAATGTGACCCTTGCTACAGTAAATACATGGCTTGCTGCCTGTTGTACCATGGGGACTTGCTTCCCAAAGATGTCAATGCTGCCATTGCCACCAAGACCAGCACAGCATCCAGTTTGTGGACTGGTGCCCCACTGGCTTTGATTACCAGCCTCCCACTGTGGTACCTGGTCGAGACCTGGCCATAGTACAGTGAGCTGTGTGCGTGCTGAGCAATACCACAGCTATTCCTGAGGCCTGGGCTCGCCTGGACCACAAGTTTGACCTGACATGTACCAAGCGTGCCTTTGTTCACTGGTATGTGGATGAGGGCATGGAGAAAAGAGAGTTGTCTGTGGTCCATGAGGACATGACTGCCCTTGAGAAGGTTGGTGTGGATTCTGTTAAGGAGAAGGTGAGGAAGGAGGAGAGCAATATTAAAGTTAAAATGTCACAAAGATGCTACTTTTACAGGGAAACTTATTCTGTTTTAATCATTGAAAAGTTGTAATCTAATTAGTTAATTTGTATGTAGCAGTGTATACTCTCATATACAATTACTGGCCTGTGCTTTAAAACACAGTGCTTTGTTACAGACCCAATGTGTCCATTTCTCTGATGGGTTTGAATAAAGTATTCCGTCTTAAATGGGGGAAAAAAGAATTGCACCAAAAATGGTTATTGGTGATCTTTGAGGTCATCGTTTTACTGACCTCATGGAGATAGGCATTGATTTTACATGAGGTTAAGAAAGCAACTTGTAGATAAACAGGAATTTGCAAACAAAAAAAAATTTGACGGTAGTAAGAAAGGGCAGAAAGATAAATCAGATACTTTTATATTCATATAGATGTTTAGATATGATGGTCATTAAAAATTTTTCTACAGAGAGTCAGTGGACATGAGTAATATAGTAACTAAAGTCTTAGAGGAGGTGGGAATGTCCAGATCCAGAGTACAATGGTCAGAGTTAGCTTGTGTTAAGTGGATCACTTTTTTAAAGTTTGGAGTGAAGATTAAGAGGCCAGATGTTTAGATAGTGATGAGTTTAAGGCAAATGTACATGCTGAGTGACCTCATTCCAAATATAGTTTAGATAGATAGATCACTTATTTTTTTTAATGAACTTTGGGCTCATTTGATGGTATAATTAACTTTGTAGAAACATTATTAAGATTTATCCATTATTATTTTGATATGGTTCTATGGATTTCCTCTATGTTTTATGGTACTCTAGTTGCATTAATCCATCTCTTAGTTTTTTCCTTTCAAAAGATATTATTCTTATTTCTTGTCTTGCCTATACTTTTAATCCAATTTTTAACACATTTATGTGCTTTTGCTTATTTTAGAAGAGATGACTAAGTTTAAAAATAACAAAGAAGTAGAACTGGAAGAATTGAAAAAAATCTTGGTAAGTTTATAGTTTCTCTTATTAATATATAGCAATTACTTTTCAAATCCACTGACTTAGACTCTCACACTATAGATGTTTTAAGCTAGTTTTTTTTTAGCTAAATATAAAAAAAATTACATTTGGTTTTCAGGTAAGCCACATTCTTATCTGTACTAATTTTTATACATCTTGGTAACTGTTCTGGTGTCTTTATACTCTTTGAACATGTGTTAGCAGTACATTCAAATAAGATCTAACATGCATGTTATGTAGCTGATTATAAATTTTGTGTGTCTTTGATACCTTTGAGCCACACAGCTGCAATTTTGAGATAAATGTGTATGATACATATTCAGTACCTAGCTTTAGAGTTCTGGTAGAATCATGTTTAATGAAATCGTTAGGATAAGGCTTCCTTATATTTTAATTGATTACAATGTGTAGAGAGAGCATAGGTTGGCAAACTTTTTTTTTTATAAAGGATTAGATTGGAAATATTTTAGGCATTGGGGGCTATATACAGAATGTTAAATCTCTGCTTCTACCCCTTTTATGCCCCTACTCTCTTCCATGTCCTCTTTCTTATTTTTAACAACCTTATAAAAATATAAAAATCATTCTTAGGTCAAAGGCCTATGAAAAGAGACTGCAAGCTGATTTTGTCCTGCAGGCTGTAGTTTGCCAACTCTTGCTATAGAAAACAATATTGTTTATGATTATAATTATTTAATTTTGAGTTTAACCTATCACATCTCTACCTGATTTTACAACTCTTAATTCTTCCATCTCTTGATAAGTAATTTTCTCAAATGCTTATCCTTTCTGCATTAAATTGCTTTTGCACAAACTCTTATAAATAATAATGTTTACATTGCTTTCAAATTTGATAATGGATACTTATGCTTTGTCTCTGCTTAAATATCAATTTTTTAGGAAATCTCTCTTGATATGCTTAGCTAGTTTAAGTCTTAGTAAGGCTTGTTCCTATAGCACCCTGAACTTTTCCTTTTATAGCACTTATCACAAATGAAATTATTTTTGGTATAATTATTTAATGCTTTATTTACCCTTTAGACTCTCCCTTACTTAGCACAGTAGATGGCACATAGTAGGTGCTCAGTGAATAAATAGTAGAATAAATGTATGCTCCAATAAAGTTTAAGAACCTGTGTCCTATTTACCCTGTAATGTCAACACAGTCACTGATACTTTGTAAGCACTTTATAAATAATTGTCCAATGAGTGAATACTAAAGCATTGTTTTACTATAAGGATTCACTCCTATACAGAGAAGGATTGGTTTAGGGTTTTGTTATATTTGAACAGCAATAGAGCATAATTAATTTCTTGGTCCTTAGAATCATAATGCTTTGATTGATGTTCAGCTCTTTACTTATCTGGATGACCTAGTGCAGTTTTCTTAATTTCTGGATGCTTCAGTTTTTTATTAGTGAAATTGGGAAAATACAGACCTCATGGGTGGTTGTGAGGGTTAAATAAGATAATACATTTACTCATTTAACAAACGTTTGTTGAGTTCCTATTATGTTATATCTGAGGATGCAAATGGATGCATATTCTGCTTTCATGGAGTTACAGTCATGAAATAACCACAAAAATACAAGCAGTCATTCAAAGGTAATATTAAAATGGTGATAAGGGCAATAAAGGATTAGGTCACAACACTATGAGGCCTATAATAAAAGGATTTGAGCTACTTAGAGAGGTCAGGAGAGGCTTTTTTTTTTTTTTTTAAAGTAAAGATTGAACTGATATCTAGAGAAGAAAAGAAAGAGCTTATCAAGCAGAGGAAATATTCTGGGCAAAGGTGCTTTGATGGGAAGGAGCATGGTGAGTACAACATGAAGTGAAAGAAGAGTGTAGTGCAACGTGAGGCTGGAGAGTTGGGTAGAAGGAGCCTGGCAGTTCATGGCCTTGAAAGTCACATCAAGAGAATTTCTTATTTATCCTAAGATGAATGGGAAATTCTAAAGAATTTCAGCAGGGAGTGACTTGCTCAGATTTGCATTTTGAAAAGCTCATTTGGCTTGCAGTGTGGCGAACAGTATATTAAGATAGAACAGTTAAGACAATCATAGTAGTCAGAGGAGAGATGAATATAATTTAGGCTGGGAGGTGGTATAGTAGTGAGAAAAAGTGGGTGTTTTTGAGAGAGATTTAAGATTTAAATACTTTGGATTGATGTTGGGTGATATTACCATTTGTTGAAAAGGCTCTCCTTTTTCCATTGAGTTGCTTTTGCACATTTACAAAATATCAGTTGGCCTTGTTTGTGTGGGTCTATTTCTGTACTATTTCTGTTTTCTTTGATCTATTTGCCTATCCATTCACCAGTGTATCAATGTCTTGATTCCCGTAGCTTTGTATTAAGACTTATATTTGGGTATTGTGATTCTTCTAGCTTTATTATTATTTTTCAGAATAGTTTTAACTATTCTAGTTCCTTTACTTTTCCATGTAAAGTTTAGAATCAGCTTGTCTATAAGAAAATCTTACTGGAATTTTGATTGGAGTTGTGTGAAATCTATAGATCAAGTTGGATTGGATTGATATTACTATGTTGAATCTTCTAATACATGAACATGATGTCTATCTCCATTTATATAGAGCCTGATTGATCCTCTCAGTAGAATTTTGTAGTTTTCAGCACACAGATCCTGTACATGTTATGTTATATTAATGCTTAAATATTTATTTTTAAAGGTATTTAAAATAATATTTAAAAATATTTTTCCAATTTTACATTGCTAGTAGATGGGAATATGACTGCTTTATGCATTGACCTTGTATCTGCAATCTCGCTAAATTTAAATTCACCTATTCTAACAGTTTTATTTTTCAAATTTCTTAAAATTTTTTGTATAGACAATTGTGTCTGCAAATAGGGACAGTTATATTTATTTTTTTCTTATCTAACTGCACTGGCTGAGACTTCCAGTGTGACATTGAATAGGGGTAATGAACATGTACATCTTTGATGTCTTGATTCTAAGGGACATCATTCATTGTTTTATCATTAAGTATGATGTTAGTTGTATATTTTTTGTAGAAGTTATTGGTCTGTTGTTTTCTTTTCTTGGATGATCGTTTTTGTCTGGTTTTGGAATTGGCTAATTCTGGCCTTATAAAATGAGTTGGGAAGCATTTCTACTGTCTAGAAGACATTGTGTAGAATTAGTGTTATATTTTTTTCCTTTAAATGTTTGGTAGAATTCTCAGTGAAATCATCTGGACCGAGAAATACCTTTTTGGCAAGATTTTTAACTATGAATTTAATTCCTTTCATTGTTATAGAACTATTAAAGATTTTGAAGTTTATGGTTTTTAAGGAATTAATCCATTTCACTGAAGTTGTCAACTTTCTGTGCATAGAGTTGTTTGTAGCATTCCCTATTATCCTTTTAGTAAATTTTTACACTTTTTGAGCCATATGGTCTCTGTTGCAGCCATGCAACTTTGCTGTTTTGGTCAAAACATGTATAGGTAATACATAAATAAATAGATTAGCTATATTACAATAAAGCTTTATTAAAAATAAGCAATGGCTGGATTTGGACTGTGGTCTGTGTGACCCTTGGTTGTCTAGAACGTTGAATTCAATTCTAGGCACCTTATTGAAGTTGATATATTGACAAAGTGAGCCCATCCTGTTGGAATGAGATAATTTAAAACTATATCATAAGAATGATAATAAGAATTAAAGATTTTAGATAGTTAAGAAAAAAGTTAGGGAATGATGATAATACTTTTCAAATATTTATCAGTTATCATGTGAAAGAGGAGTTAGACTTCTATGTGATTAAGGAAGGCAGAACAATGACCATTGCATGAAAGTTATAGGGGAGCACATTTTTGTGCAATAGGACAAACAGAATTGATAGAATACTGAATGACTAATAAATGCTAATAAATTGGTGTGATTTATACTTAAGTTAAGGTTTGATTTCAATGACCTGTATGATTCTTTTTAAATAAGAAAATTCCAGGACTCTGTCCAATAAGTCCTCTGTTATCATATTTAGTTTTAGAATTTATTTAATAATGACTTGTTTTCTCTTTTTAAAAATAATTTACCCAAAGAGAAACTCATAATCTTCACAACTTTATTTA
Source organism: Pteropus alecto (assembly GCF_000325575.1). Lineage (NCBI taxonomy): Eukaryota > Metazoa > Chordata > Mammalia > Chiroptera > Pteropodidae > Pteropus > Pteropus alecto. Next base: position 13,760,392 of record NW_006442103.1, read on the forward strand.
GGCAGTTTGATTATTTTGAATATGTGTGTGCTTTGGGTGTCATGATTTGTTAATTTTCTTAAATAGGCAGAAAACCAAAAGCTTTTAGATGAAAAGAAACAATTTGAGAAGATTGCTGAAGAATTAAAAGGAACAGAACAAGAACTAACTGGTCTTCTCCAAAGCAGAGAGGTTTGTTTAAAAAGGATACATTTTTCTTTCACATATTTTGTTAGTACAGATTTACAGAATAGATTATGGCATAGCTATTAACGTTATGAAAGATTTCTTCACAAAATTCCTTTTAAAAGTATGTGTTCCTGCTATATTTATTATGTTAATGATTGATTTAAAACACATCTAGAGAACCTCCCTCCACATTACATATAATGTGGGAGAGAAGGTCAGCATTTAAGATATCAATAGTATTTGCATAATGCCATGGCTTATAATAATTACATTTCTTGATATCTTGAGTATATCTTAATTGATACATTTAAAAGTGAGCCTTTATTAAGTTCTTAGTTTACAATAGTTTTTGTAGTGCTCATGTTATAATTTTAGAATGTTTTTTGTTTGAAAAAAGTACGTTTTCAGTCTATAACAGTATTATATTGTAATCATATTTTTATTATAGTAAGAACAGCTTAGTTTTTAAAATACTAATTTTATTAATACATTTCTTTTTAATAGTATAACATTTTAATGGAAATGAATTACTTAGTAGCATAAAAATGATAAACATTTTTTATAATAGGTAAATATAATTTTACTGGTTGAGCTTCAGAATTTTAAAGTGGAATTTACTTATGTTGCATTTGTCACTGCTTATTTTAAAATTATAATGGTTATGGCATTAAATCTACTTAAATTTAAAAAATTCAACATATTCTTACCAATTTTTCACGAAATGTATGACTTAATTCATAGAATGACTAAATTTTTTAAGTGAGAAAATTGTAAAGACATTTACTGTGGTTATGTATGTTTATTTTCCAGAAAAAAATACATGATTTGGAAATACAATTAACTGCCATTGCGACAAGTGAACAGCACTATTCAAAACAGGTTAAAGAACTGAAAACTGAACTTGAAAATGAGAAGTATGTTTTCTGTCATAAAAAAACTATGTAGTCAATTCTTAAGCTTTCTGGTAGTTAATAAATTAGTAAATTATGTTAAATATTTATTCAGATGGGCTTAAAGTTGTATTTTATTCTTAAAGATCAAAATAATTTATCAAGTTTATTGCTTAGGGAAAACATATGTCATTGATGTAAAAAGAGATTACATCATAAAGCTGAGAACTGCTTTAGATGAGTATATTTTCTTGGAGATATTTGGTTTCTCATAAAAATAATAATTTATAGTTGTAACCAATTATTTTGGTTGTTTTGTTAAATTATTTCATAGGTTTGTATTGATGAAATGACAAAATACAAATTCATTTTTTATATTGTCCAAGTAGAAAATTAATCTAATGATTCACCTACTCAGTAAGTTTAATTACTAGAGAAAGTGGGAGGAAATAATTATTGTGTTATTACTCAGAGAGAAGTAAATTCAGATAAACAATCTAGTGGTGAACTTGATTTTTCCTTTTTGGTTTCTCAACTCTAGATAAAAATGAGAAATAAGCAGTTTACTCAGCATCTTATTTCTTTCCTTTCAGCTCCCATTCCTTGCTTGTGGTTCCTTTTCAACAGTACTTTTTAAGGGGCTCTGGGTAAAATTAATCTATTAACCAAAATCCTTTTTAATGAATAGACTGATCATTTATTAATTTATGTTATCCTTGGTGTGTTTGCTTTTTCAATCTTTCATTTTTTAACGAAAACTTTTATGTACTTTTTGATGAATTTCCAATATTGTGAAGTAGGAGGAGATAATCGGTGCTCCTGAAATCATTCTGTAGAGCTACATATTCCCCTTCCTTCATTTAAAATTGATCCTGGTTACAACCAATAACTGCAGTAATCTCTTCCAGTGTAGAGCATTTGAGACATTGTAAGAGCAAGACGATATAAAAAATGAATTTGTATTTTGTCATTTCATAAAGGTTTGAATAAAGGTTAAACTTAGTTTTCTTTATTTTAATTAAAATATTTTAATTAATAATAGTCATGCCTCACGTACTACTTTAAACAAATCACCAGAAGTTTGAGACAGTATCTAAGAGTCTACTAAAAAATTATATGAGGAAAATAACATATCCTTCAAAATTTGTGGAAAAGTATGGGGAATGAGGTGTGGGGAATATGCAAGGAAATATATGACATCTTGAAAAACTTATTATAGAAAAATTTCAAACATGTACAAAGTAGAATCAATAATGTAATGAACTAGAATGTACTTATCACCCAGCTTCAGGAATTATTAACTAATGGCCAAACTTATTTCATTTATACTCCCAGCCCTTTCTCCCTTGTCCCTTAGATTATTTTGACTTAAATTTCACATCACGTAATTTCAAATGTAAATATTTTGGTATGACATGTTTTTTAAAAACAGGCTTAAGAACATTGAACTAACTGCAAGCTGCAACAAGCTTTCACTGGAGAATAAAGAACTAGCACAAGAAACAAGTGATATGGCCTTAGAGCTCAAGAAGCGGCAAGAAGATATTAATGTGAGTTGAAAAAAAGTACCAGTGAGTTTTCTTATCTGTAAAATTAGGAGGTTAGAATAGATGACCTGTAAAGATTCTTTCAGCTTTAAAAGTCTGATGATGTTAGAGCTGATGCTTGTTTTAGAAGAAAAATATACATATTGATCTTAGATGGTCATAATGGGCAAAAGAATACAGAGGCTACTACCCATTGGTAATGTTAATCTAATTTCAGGCATCAACATTTTTATAAAGTATTTATTCATCAAGTATTTATTAAGTAAATTATATAAGACACTGTGGAGGATACAATGATGAATAAAATATCCTTCCTCTTTAGGAGCTTATAACTGAATAGAAAAAAATAAATGCTCAAATAACTTAACAAAATAGTGTATGTGTTGCTTTGAGGATGAACTGTTATCTGAGTTTACAGGATGACTTCTGCCTAGGTAGAAGAGAAGGCTTTAGAGAGAATATAGCATTGATTTTAGCCTTAAAAGATGAATAATTATGAGTTCAGTAGGTAACAATGAGTGGAAAAGCAATTTTCCACAACAATATAAACAAAGTATACAAGTCTCAAGGATTACTGGAAAACAGCAAGTAAGACTTGTTTGGTTAGCTGCTGTATAGAGATTGTTAGTGCAATAAACTAAGGCTGAAAAAGTAGAACTATGCAAGTTAAATGGCCTATTCTTTTAATTTATATATAACTAAAAGAATTTTATACTGCTAAAGGTCTTAAATATTAATTTCAATTTTATATTTGTTGAAACAAAATAACATAAACAATATTAATTATTTCTTTAGAATAGCAAAAAGCAAGAAGAAAGAATGTTGAAACAAATAGAAAATCTGGAAGAAACAGGAACACAATTAAGGCAAGACTAACGAGTTAGCCTTTTTTGGCAAAAAATTTTAGTATTTTTTATTAATTTGTTAAAGTTAATTTATAATAAACTTATATTGAATATAATGTAAAGTAAAAAATCATACTTATATTACTGCTTTGTAATTCTGTTTAAAAATAAAGTTATAATAATGTCTGTTTTATACTTAGTGTTGAAATAATGAGATTAGATACAGAGATTAATTTTAAAGCATGATAAACTTTCTAATACTTAATATTTATCTAATTAAAATGTATACCAATCATATGCCAGAAAATTTAGACGAGAAATAAAAAGTTTAACTTTATTTTAAGTATTATTCATGTTTCTAAGTGTTTTCACAGTCACCAATTTTTAATGACTGCATACCAGTCAATCAAAAGGATATGACATTATTTATTTTCATCCTTTATATTTTGGATATTTGTATTTTCCAGTTTTTCACTCTCATAAGCAATACTGTAGTAAATATCTTAGCACATGCAGATCTTTTCCTTATTTTGAATTTGATAGGATAAATTTCAAGCAGTAGAATTTATTGAGTCAGAGGATTATTTCAAAGACTTTTGATAGAAATGATTTCTAATAGGTTATATCAATTGTAAACCATGCAGTAAAACCAATATTGCAGGAAAATACTGGTTCCAAATTTTTTAATTGGTTTTGTGTATTATTAAGTAATTTGATAATAGATAAAAATAACACACTTTTTGTGATTTATAATTTTAATTTTTTTGGAATAAGCTTTAGAATTTTTCGTGTTTGCTTGCTAGAATGTCTTCTTTCTAAAATTGCTCATACCTGTTGCCCACTCTATTTTGTGATCTCGATTGTTTTCTTACTGATTTAGTTAAGCTTAAAAAAATATTAACCCTTTATCTTGTTTTATTTATAGCACAGATGTCCCCCAACCTGTTGTTTACCTTACACTTTGGGTAATTTTTTGTCATATAGAAGTTTTTTGATTTTATATTAAGTTTAATTGTCTTTCCTTTAAAAATTTTTCTCATTGCTTTTATACTTAGAAATTTTTCTTGCCTGAACTCAAATATTGAACTTTTCTTTAGTTCTTTTTATAATTGATATATCGATACTTAGTTTATCTTTTTCTTTTTCAAATAATAAAAATAATTTAAGAGATCAATTAAAAAACTTTTTTATTGGGGTGACATCAGTTAATAAAATTGTATAGATTTCAAGTGTACAATTCAATAATACGTCATATGTACATTGCATCGTGTGTTCACCACTCAAAGTCAAATCTCCTGTCACCATATATTTGACCCCCTTTATCCTCATTTACCTCCCCGACTTTCCCTCTGGTATCCACTAAACTGTGGTCTGTGTCTGTGAGTTTTTGTTTGTCTTGTTCGTTTGTTGCTTTCAGTTTTATATCCCACATGTGAGTGAAATCGTATGGTTCTCAACTTTTTCTGTCTGATGTATTTCGCTTAGCATGATAATCTCAAGATCCATCCACATTGTTGCAAATGGCATTATTTCATCTTTCCTTATGGCTGAGTAATATTCCATTGTATATATGTATCACATCTTCTTTATCCAGTCATCAGTTTACTTCTTAACATAACTATTGATCTATGACCTATTTTTTGATATGCATTGTTTTCATGTTTATTATTTTATAAATAATTTTTTTTTGTATTTTAAGTTTTTAAAAATCCATTAGTAATTTAGATGACTCACAAAGATGTAGGGGCTCTAGTTTGTACTTACATTCTGAAGTATTAAGTTTTGATTTCTTATATTTGGTTAAAGTATGTGATCATTAAAACTAACTGCTATTTTAAATTATTCAAGATCTCCTGCAGACCTAATATACCTCCCTCATAGATTTGTTTGAGGATTATAAGTTAATGTGAATAAAGTGCTGAGCACAGTGCCTGGCACTTAACTTAATATTTTCCAGATTTGAAAAGTCATCTTTTATTATACTTCTAATGATGACTTTTGTCTTTTTTACTCAATTTTCTTTAGAAGTAGCTGTTACTTATAGATTGAATCTCTGATTAAGCCACTGTACATTTTGAGCATAAAAAGTGAAGACATATTTTAGGGAAAGGCTGCTTTTTTTAGAAAGAGAATTTGAATTATTTGGATAATATTTTTTTTGTACACCTACTTACTCTGGACATATAGAACTCTAAATTTAAATATATTTAGTAAAAGTAGTACTATGCCAATTAATAGTTAATAGTTAAAGAGTAAATATCCTGGATTTAGTTTTCACAATGCCAGTTATTCTGAACAATTGAATACCATTCCATGCATACAGTTTAGACCCAGAAACATTTTAGTAGTAGCAAGAGAGACTGCAATTAGAAATAGCTTCAATATCTGAGACAAAGCTCCATTGTTATGTGCAACAGACAGATTTTTAATTAAAAATTAAAAAATATTATTGTGACATTGATTAATAACAGAAATTTCAGGTGTACAGCATTATACCATGACATGTGTACGTTGTGTGCATACCACTTGAAATCGAGTTTCCTTCTGTTACGATATATTTGACCCCTTCACCCACTTTGTCTTCTCTTCACCTCCCTTAAATTTTTTTGAAAGGGTAATAATACATGCTTATGGTACAAAATTCAAAGAGAAAAAGGAGCACATAGGAAAAGAAAACTATCTTACTAGACATTTGTCTTCCTGCTATTCAGTTTCCCTCCCCAGAGGTATCACTGTTGCTCTTGTATGTGTCCAGAGATGCTCTATTACGTATATAAGGATATATTCGTGCAAATATCTCAGTCATGTAGTTTTTCATTAAAATCACTTGTATTCATGTCTCTAATTTATTAGTATAAAATGTCTTAGAATGATGACTTATTTATGACTAAGAAAACAGTAAAGTGAAACCTTGACTTAAATAAGAAACAAGTATTTCTTTTCAGGAGCTTTTTTTTTTTAATGAAAAAATGAGTAAAAGGATCCAGATAATTAATTTAAAAATAAATGTATAAATTAATTTAAACATAGGAGTGAAGTGTGTATATTGGTATTTATGCATGAAAAATTACCAAACAAAATGAAAACATAAACCAACAAAAAGTAATAACTATTTTAGAATCTAGAAAGGGAACAAAATGAAAATATAACATTTATCACAATGTCACTCTTCCATTTCCTTGAAGGAATGAACTGGAATCTGTGAGAGAAGAACTAAAGCGGAAAGGAGATGAAGTTAAATGTAAATTGGACAAGAGTGAAGAAAATGTATGTTATATGGACTGTTGTGGGTGGTTAACTTTTAAAATATAGGCAAAGTTTGGTTATTTTGCTTATATGGTATATATCTAGAAGATATAGTGGCATAGTTTTAAATTTCTTTTATAAATGTTCAATATTTAATGTTGATTTACATTTTAGGCTCAATAAAGAGGCTCATGCTCTAGTATACAGAATATACCGATAAATCGAGTAATAAGTTTGTGATGTGCTTTGATGGATTTGTTTTTAACAAGTTGAAATAGAAGATTTTTAGGGCATAATGTCATGAAAGTGGAATAATATAAAGTATATGACATGATTATAGTATATAACATTCACGGTAGGAGATAATTGTACCAAAATAGAAAGATCAAGCTAGATTGTGTTTTTACATTCATTCAATAAATATTATTGACTACTTACTATGTACCAGGTGCTGTTCTGGTTGCTGAGTTTGGATTTCATTTGTTCTGGTAGACAGTGGTGACCCAATTAAGGTTTTTTATTAGTGAAGTGATATTTTTAATTTTTAAGAATGAAATGAGGAGAGGTGAAAGCCAGTGGAATCAGTTCAAAGGCTATACAAAAATAGTCTTGAAACCTCTGAAAACAAGTCTTCGAGCGGACTCTAGTCTAGTTTAGTTTACTTACCTGTTCCTGAACCAGACATTGTGGTTAGGGGATAGAGTAATTTGGCCAAGCCTGAGCTTCCTGTCCACTTCTAGAGACAGATCAGCCTCCATATGTGGACTGAGCAGGATTACCGTGGAATTTACACTAAAGGAATCTTTGCAGGAAAGGATGGTGGCCAGGACAAAACATAGGTCCTCTATAGAAATGCTATTGGAAACCATAGAAGGGCATCTAATCCAAACTTGAATTAGGACAAGCTCCCTGGAAGATGTGACAATTATTTTGAAACTTTAGATTAATAAGAGTTAGTGGAAGGCAGAGGGATAGACACAAGTATATCAGAGAAGAGGAGTATTCTAAGTTAAACACACAGACACAACTCAAAAAAACACACAGACATTATAGTCAAAGTTTGAGGTGACTTGGAAGTTTGAGAGAGCCTGTCATATTTAAACAACTATAAAAAGTTCTTCTTGGTTGAAAGGTAGAGTTTAAGATAGTGGTGATAGGTGGAGAGAGTAGGGACAGTTGAGAGTGGGGAGAGATGCGGGTAGATCATTTAGGCCTCATAAACTGTAGGAGTTTGAGGTTATTGAAGAGTTTTGGCCTGAGGAGTATCATATTTATACTTTGGAAAGTTGTAAGACTATTGAAATAGTCCAAGGATGAGATGAGCCTAATGGACCAGGAACATATTAGGTTCTTTGTATATGTTGTTTAACTGGAAGTCATTTTCGTCCTCACTTTACAAATGAAATCAGACCTCTAAAGGGTTTTAAAAAACTTTGAAAAGCTACATGACTAAAGAGTAAGTATGGCCTAACACTCGTTAGACTATTACATATTTTTTTTCTCTCGAAAAGCTTTTTTTTCCCCAGTTTCATATTTATTAATTAAATTCATACAGAAAAAAGGAATTTAATTTTCTCAAGACTTAGTATATAATTCACTACTTTAAAATTTATATCGGAGGCCATTTCTAAACACTAATCTTGTTGTTTGTGATGGGGAAAAACATGAATCTGATATTTAATGTAAAATAAAAATCCTTCACTAAGAATGTAAATTTATTTTACCAAGGTAGAAAGTATTAGTGGTGAAATAAAGGGAAAAAAATGAAATGCAGGACAAGTTGCCAATATATTTAAGCTTTCCATAGTTGGATTTCAGTTTACCTGTTGAAACAGTTTCCTAGAAAGAATCCAAGTTGCAGATATTTGTCTGACATTGAAATTCATTACGCTCTTTTTTCCCCCCAGTCTATTACCTTAGTTCAGACATTTATTATTTCATGAACACTTTGTCTAAGCCTCGGTTTCCTCATCTCTAAAATGGAGATAATACCTATCCTTTTTATATCATTGTGTCGTTACAAGGTTCTGATTAACAAATGTTCGTGGAAGATATATTTAAAAGATAAATATTTATAAAGAAGGCAGTTTTAAAAAATTCAAGATAAATTTGGAAAGCTGATATAATATTGCAAAGTGATACTGGGCTAAGATAAGAATGAGAACATTAATATATAAACATTAACAAAGATAGTTTTTTAAAGAAAAGATACTGGAATAAACTGGGAGAACTGATAATTATTTTTGTAGAAATGTAAGACTGAGCTTTATAACTCTTTCTTAAAGATACTTGGAGAAGAAAATTGTAATTCTGTTAAAATTTTTAACCTGGTATAAAATAATATTTTTTAGACTCGAAGCATTGAATGTGAAGTTTTGAAAAAAGATAAACAAATGAAGATATTAGAAAACAAGGTATTGTCAAGTTATAAAAATGTTGTAGATAGAGACTTTGTGGCAATATATGTATGACTAGGTTCTTTAGGGCAAGCCGTTACACTTTTAACAGTTTTTACACAAAGAAGTCTTAATTCTCCTTTGAAGGCTTTGAAGAATAATGGAGAGGTTTAATTGTAGGTTTCTTTGAAGAGGCTCTGGGTTCAGGAGTTTTGCACAACACTTCAGAGAGCAAAGTTTCAGTAAACTATTCTTTAGTTATCTCTTCCCTTTCTCAAATTTCATACTTACAGCAGCTGCATTTGTTGTGGCTATCTTTAGAGTGGTAAGATGTTTTTAAAAATCATTTTTAGATATCTCTCCCATCTCTCAAAAGAGCTGCAGAAAAATTTCTGCTCTCTTTATGTGAAGTGTTTTTACTGCCTGATCACCCAGCCCAATTCACTTTTTTCTATATACCTCACCACACACTGGTCCTACACTTGACTTTCTGTGTAGTGAATAGTCCTCTGGAAAGTATAGTTCACTTTCTGAAGTTCTGACCACTAATAACACCATTATTTTTTTTTTTTACATAGAATTCTGATAAATAAAACCATTCATTTCTGTGCACAAGAATTATTTTACTTAGAAATGAACTGTGGTAGTTTAAAGCCTTTTCAAGAATTTTCGAGCATTCCACCAAATATATTTATCTTAATTAATCCTAAATTCTGAGATTATTTAAATTTCAAAGGATTGGCAGATGAGGAGATGCTTGGGCATCAGACATAGGCCGTTATAAGGATTAATGGTTGGGATACCACTAGCTGCTGTAAACTGCTCCAGCTGAGAGATCATGAACGTCTATTGGCAAAGTGTGTCCTTTCTAAAAAAAAAAAAAAAAAAAAAAAAACTTGAAAACTTATGTTACTTTAATTTTCATTAGCTTATTCAGAAAGCAGGGAGAGTGAGATGGGGCAATCAAAATAACATTTAAAATTGATAGTTCTGATGTCATTGTCATTTCAGCAGAGTATACGTTTTTTGGGGGGAATGTATAGTAATGCCAGTTATAAAGATGGTTTTTTAGGAAAAGTTTAGTAGGAGAAAAATATGGTCATCAACATTAACTCTTAAGGGTGTAAGTTTAATTGTCTAAAGTATAGAGAGATATTAAGTGTGCCCTCTCTTGGACAAAGTTATAATTTGGTGATGCTTCAAACTTTGCTCAGTTCCACAGTCAAGACAAGTTTCCTTCTGTACTCTTCTGTGTGACAGATTTATCTCTTGTTTACACTTTCACTGAGTAGGTAGTCCTTTGAGTTTGTGGCTTTATGCAGGGTTGTCTTGTCAGATTCTCTACCTTTAATGAGCTCTAAATTTTATCTCCTATCTACCTTTAAGGGGTATTCAGCAGATAACCATAGGCCAAATGCTGGCTTTGGTGCTAGCCCCAAACCTATTATTACTTTAAAGTTATCATTTCAAGTGAGCAGATTCTGTACTTTCTAGCCATTTATCTTTAAATTATGTTTATCAGGAAAGTTGTTCAGAATAAAGTGGCTTTTCTGCCAAGAATAGAAATCCTTGATTTTTTAATAAATAAAAATTGTATACAAAAAATAGTTTCACATGCTAATATGTTTATATCTGTCAAATTGGCATGAAAATCAGTAATTTTTTTTCCACTTTTCTGTAGCTTTGTTTTCTTTTTGAGTTTTCTAAAATACATCATTTGTGGCAGGGGAGGGATACATTAAAATTTAGATAAAATAAATCACTTATAAACAGCAGTGCCATATATTCAGTTTCAGAATAGTAGCTATGACTGCACATGAGTGTTGCAAGAAAAATATTTAACAGAATACTTTGTTTTAATGAGTGAAACTAAATATTTTTTTTCATCGGAGTTTCTACTTTACTGGAAATTAGAACAATTTACATATCTGTGATATTTTAGGACTGTTTTTAGGGTACTTCAAATATTTTGGGGGCTAATGCCTCATTCCAATTCTGCATGTGTACCTAGGTAAAGTTGTCCATCAAAGTGAGATATAAAAAAGTGGTTTAGCTGGTATTTCTTGAACAGGATTTGGAATATAGTTAGGAAGAGACATAGTATCATATTATTCCCCTTCCCCATATATAATAAGTTAAAGAAATCTCAGATATGAAAGATGGAGAATAATGAGTAAGAAAGAAGACAAATTGTAGTTAATCTTACCTCTGACTGTGGCTTCTTAAAATCCAATTAATATATTTCAGCCTTCTGTTTAGGATTGATCAATAAGCATATTATTTTTAAAGTAGTTGAATTCAAATATCCTTTAAGTAGATTAAGAATTGTTAAGAATTTTAAATTTGTATTGAGATAATCTTTATTAAAATTTGTACTTGTTCACATAATTTTAGACATAACTGGAATTATTTAACAACATGATTTTTGAAGTGATCTCTGTGTTACTTTAAGTAATATTTTTATTAGTTTGAAATTATTTATTTGGCTTATTGAATAAAATAATTATAATTTCTCATAATTTTTTAGTGTAACAATTTAAGGAAACAAGTTGAAAATAAAAGCAAGCATATTGAAGAACTCCAACAGGAGGTATGTATTGATTCTTAATATCAAACTATTAAAAAAATTTTTTTTACTGCAGGTTTTAGAGAATAATGCTTTTCTTTTCTTCAGTAGTTTCAGTCTAAGTCAGGTAGCAGTGCAAGTTTGAATCACTTTGGTACTCAACATAATTCTTTATTTTTCTTTTAACAGAATAAGGCCTTAAAAAAAAAGAGTACAGCAGAAAGCAAGCAACTGAATGTTTATGAGATAAAGGTATTTGGAACCTTTATTTTTGTTTTTAAAATATTAATAAATAGATGAGATATTAGGAATTTTATACCCGTTATGTTGTAGCAGTTATTTTCAAACATCATCTTTTGAGATTGTGGGAATCAACCCTTTTAATTGTAATAGAGTGCTCATCTGTGACATAGCAGCTTAAAAATATATGTGCATGTGTATGTATGTGTATGTATTCATACTCCTTACCCACACATTGACAATTGAGATTGAGTAGTTTTAGATGGAGCTTTGGAATCTGCATTATTAAAGAGCTCCATATACGGCTGCCCTGCTATACGAGGGGTTTGAGATCCATTGCCTTTGTAGAAAACAAATTAAAATCCTGGAATGTAAGCTCATGATGGTCAAGGCCTATTTTGTTTTTCCTTTTATTCCCAATTCCTTGAGATACAGTTTATATGTAATGAAATGCATGATTTTAATTATACAGTTTGATGAGCAGTAACAACATGTAACAACAGTCAAGGTATAGGATCATTTTCATCATCCCAGAAAGTTTCCTCATGTCTTTTTGCAGTCCAAACCCTGCTCTCTGGAGACCACCAGCCTTCTACTTTCCATCTCTATACATTGGTTTGTCTGTTCTAAAACTCCATTTAGAACATGCCAAAGATATTCTCTTTTTATCTGGGTTATTTTGCTCAGCATGTTCTGAGAGTCATCTATTTCCTGTACATATCAAAAGTTATTATCAAAAGGCCTTTTTTACTGCTGGGTCATATTCTACTGTATGAATATAATGAATTTGTTTACTTAGTCTCTCGTTAATGGACATTTGAATTGTGTCTAGTCTTTTTATCTTATGCGTAAAGCTGCTATGGACATTCTTGTACAAGACTTTTTAGTGGGCGTGTTTTCATTAAGCAAATATCTAGGAAAATAATTCCTGGGTGATAGAGTATATGCATGTTTAGTTTTATAAAAAACAACCAAATTATTCTCCAAAGTGATTTTCCACTCCTAACAGTAATGTATGAGAGGTCTGGTTAGTCCATATCCTCACTCATGTTTGGTGTTAACAGTCTTTAATTTTAGCCATTCTTGTGGGCAGAGCCCAGCTTCATTGGCATTAGACCTGTGTAGTCATAAAACATCCAGTACTTAGTTTCCTGCTCTGTTGTTTTCATCTTGAAATTTTTAATAATTTTTGAACTATACCCATAACCAAGACCCGTTATATAGTTTGCATGGCTCATTTTGCATTGAGCCATGCAAACTATATAACGGGTCTTGGTTATGGGTATAGTGATATCTCATTGTGGTTTTATTTTTCATTTCTTATAAGTGTTGAACATTTTTTCATGAGCTAATTAGTCATTTGTACATTTCTTTCCTCTGTGAAATATCTGTTCAAGTCTTTTGTCCGCTTTTTAATTTTTTTGTGTGTGGTAAAATACACATAACATCTTAGCCTTTTCTAGTGATATATTCGTTGTTGTGTAACCTATCCCCAGGACTCTCTTCATCTAGTAAAACTGAATGAAGCTCTGTACCCATTAAACAACTCCCAGTTCCCTCCTCACAGTTCTTGGTAATCTCCATTCTCTGACCTATGAATTTAATTACTTTAGATACCTCATATAAGTAGAAAAATATAGTATTTGTCTTTTTATAACAGCTTGTCCATTTCTGATAAAAAGGCAGTTAGAATTTTGTAAAAGATTGCTTTGACATCTTTTCACACTCTTGATCAAAGGATACTACCAGGAGAAAAGAGTCAAAAGACAACCCACAGAACAGGAGAAAATATTTGCAAATTGTATATTTGGTAATAATCTAGTATCTAGAATATATATAAAGAACATTTGCAAAAGAATATATATAAAGAACAATAGCAAAAGCCAATCACAAAAGGACAAATACTACATGATTCCACTCATATGAGGTACCTGAAATAGTCAAACTCAGAGAAGTAAAGATTAGAATGGTGATTGCCAGGGGCCAGGGGGTAGGGTGGGAATGGGGAGTTGTTTCTCAGTTTGTATAGGTGTCAGTTATACAAGATGAATTAGTTCTAGAGATCTGTAGCACAGCATGGTAACTGTGGTCAACAGTAATGTGTTGTGCACTTAAACATTTATGAAGAGTGTAGATCTCTTGTTAAATGTTCTTTTGACACAAGATAAAAATCAAAGAGACAGAAGGAAACTTGGAAGTAATGGATGTGTCTATTACCTTGGTTGTGGTGATGGTTTCATGGATGTATGCATAGATCCAAACTCATCAAGCTGTATACATCAAATATGTATGGTTTTTTGTATATTAGTTATACCTCAATAAAGCTATTTTTTTTTAAAAAGAATATGCATTTTCTTGAATCACATGGGTGTTCTGTCCAAATGGAAGTTACTTATTGTAATAAAACATACTGAACTGAGACTAAACAATTTAAATCTTGTTGAGAAATTCATTAAAAATAAAAATATGGCTGCTTGTATATGTATTTTAGGAGAGAAGATAGATTTTATGAAAAATAAAGTACACTTCTCACCATATGAAAAATGTAAAGAAAATGATTCAATCATTAATAAGTAATCTTCAGAGATTCCTAAAACAACAAATGAATACAGAATATTTTCAAGAAATCCACAGCATTTGCTAATGTTAATGTTATTTTCTTTACTCAAAGGTCAGTAAATTAGAGTTAGAACTAGAAGGTGCCAAACAAAAAGTTAAAGAAATGACTGACAACTGTCAAAAAGAAATTGAGGACAAAAAGATATCAGAAGAAAATCTTTTGAGAGAGGTAGGAAAACTATATTTGTTTATTAACATTTTAAGAGAAAAGTGATAATTTTTAATTTTTAAATTATGATTTTTAAAAAGCTTGAATAAGTTTATATTAGGGACGATTTCTTATAAAAGCTAAAAGTATCCTTGTTCTAAGTATTTGAGTATTGAATAGCATATAATTATTTTGAAAAGATTAAATGATCATTACAGTGTTATACTGTCATCTCACTTGATAGAGCACCCTGAAATAAACCAAAACAGTAATGCATTTTTTACGTACTTGGCTTTCCTAATTTTCTGGTGGTTGAATTCTGCATTTTATATAAATAGAGCATATGGTCTCTATATTTAAGTTAAATTTTTTTTTGCATTAATTTTAAGAAAAACTTTGATTTGATAGGTTGACAAAGCAAAAGTAATAGCTGATGAAGCAGTAAAATTACAGAGAGAAATTGATATACGATGTCAACATAAAATAGCTGAAATGGTAGCACTTATGGAAAAACACAAGGTAATTTTTTCTTTTTGTATAATGAAAATTATTGGAGACATACTTAGGCATAAAAATGGTGCAATTAAGATAGCATTCTGATTTGTCAAAGAAAATTGTCTATGCAACAATGACTGACTATTGCTGGAATACCCTTCATCTCCCATTTCTCCAAGTTTGAATCTTAACCACATAAAGCGGAGCAGGCATATTGCTTTTTTTAGGAAATCTCTCCTTATCACCTCTGATGGAAGGAAGTGATCACTCTGTCTGAATTTTCCTAGTAGTCTGTTTAGGCACCTTCCACTTTATATTTATTTGAATACATACCCAGGGTGCCTATCTTGTTAATATCTGTATCTTCTATGTGTCTAACATGCGTGAGGCTAAATAAATTTTTATCAGTGGAATAAAAAGAAGAAATGTTTATTATGCTTGTGAGTGTGCTCTATTTTTATTGTAGTTTTAAATTAATCATTCTGATTCTGTTAGTGAATTAAGACTTATTCCCTTCAAGATTTGGAGAGGAAAGAGGTGAGCTATATCTACCTACTCATCTTTAAAAATCGTTGCTGGGTTATAACGTTATTATGAGATAACCAATGAGGATTTAAAAAACTTTTAAAGTAATTTTATGAACTCATAGGTTTAAACATATTTGATATGTCTCAATCCAGTGCAGTTTATATCCTTGTTAAAACTCAAATTGTCTCATCTTTGGCCAGTGGGAGCCTCTTCAAACTGGCTGGTAAGTCCTTTTGATTTGACATTAATAGTCCCTGATCAGTTTCTTGCTTTCTGTTATGACAAAATATTCAACACTTATCTTGTGTTTCCTGCCCCAGATCTGGAATCAGCTGCCTTTCTAAGAGGTTCTGGTGTTTCTAGCCTGTTTTTAAAGTTATGAAATTCCACGTTTCCAGTTAAAAAAATTGTTTCTTGCTCTTATGATAGTTTATTTCCAAGACAGTTATCTTGTTTCATTGTTTATGTAATTGAAAAATTTTTTAAATGCTCAGATATATATGCATATATTATTGAACTCATACACATTATTTCCTTCAAGTATTGTATTGAATGTACAAGGATACCAGTCATATTAAAACATAATTCGTTTGGGCTCTAATGTACTTTAAATTTTTTTTTCTGTTTAATACAGCACCAGTATGATAAAATTGTTGAAGAAAGAGACTCAGAATTAGGATTTTATAAGAGCAAAGAACAAGAACACTTGTCTATGAAAGAATCTTTGGTGAGATACAGAACAAATAACTGTATAAGCCAATTTTCATGTCATCGTGGCTGGTGGTAAAAAATAATGTTAAATAAAACCATAATTTTTGAGCTGTAGAATCAAAGAATCTTAGATCTGAAACGGCTCTTATAAGTCTTATAGTTAAGTGGGTTTCCAATTTGTTTTCTGAAATGGTGGAATGAACTCTTTTTTTCAAATGAAAATCTATAAACCCCACTTACAAATAAGTTTAGAGCTCTGAGGGTGGGAGAGGAGGGGTGGGATAGATTGGGAGAGGATGGTGAGGAGAACTACATAGGTTAAATATTTCTTTAGAGCAAACTATAAAAATTTGTTAATCTTTAGTTATGTTCAACTAGCAGCCTTCATATCAGAAGGCTTTTAAAGTATATATATTTTATGGGTGAACTTATTTCTCTATAAAACTAAATTTATTTGAAGTACTAGCTTGCATTTATATGTACTAATAAATTTCATGTTTCTTTTTCTTTAGGAGATTGAACTGTCTAATCTCAAAAATGAACTTTCGTCTCTTAAGAAACAACTTGAAATAGAAAGAGAAGAAAAAGTAGGTTTTATGGCATTGTAAAGTAACTAATTGTAAGGTTTAGGAGCAACTTTGTAAAGTTTGCATAAACATGTCATATTAGAAAGTAATAAGATACATTTGGGTAATAGGATTAAAAAATATAGGTCCCCCCCATTAGTTTTTCTATTGGAGAAGTATTTAGCATGTTGCCTTATTTAAATATTAAACATATAAATATAGGTATACTTTAGGAGTAGGTGTGCTTTTAGATGTAAGTATATGAGAAATATCTTATAATAGAACGCTTACATATTTAGGTATGTGTTTTAGCTATTTGTGTTTCAGAAAAAAAACGATGCCTTATATTTGTGTAGTGTTTTGTAATTTACAAAGTGAATTGACTCACACTTTAACATGGCAAATACTTTTTTTCTTTCCAAATGTTGAGCACTCTGCTGAGTACCCTACTTTAATCCTTACAACAATGCTATAAACAATACTTATTATCATCATTTTTATAGAGGTTAGGTTATTATTCAAGATCACATAATAAAAAAGACGAAATGCTAAGAATTCAAAGCTAGTTCTATTTTGTAAGATTCTGTTCTCTTAATCACTGTACAACAGCCTAGGTAACATGCACTTTCAATTTCAAGCCTCTTTGTATCTGTTTACTTTGTTCCCTGCATTTAATTCTTTTCTCCACCTATGGAAAATCTCACACATTTTTCATATTGCAAAAATGAGCTTACTGTCTATAAATATTCTCATTGCACTTTGTTCTTATATTAAAATAGTTATATCACTCTGTGCCTCATTATATTTCAAGCTCTTTAAGGACTAGGATTATGTCTTATTTGTCTTTGATTTTTATCTGACCACAGTGCTTTGAAAATTTTCTGTTTTCAATAAATATTTTTCAAAGGAATGACTAAATGGCTTTCTCTTCACCCGTAGTAGTAACATACATGCTTACTGTTATTGTACTGTTTAAGTAGAAGAGGGATTCCTACCTTTCTTTGATTACTCTTAATGTTCTTTTTTCCAGTTTTATTGAGATATAATTGACATGCAACACACTGTGTACATTTAAAGTATACAGCATAATGATTTGATTTGCATATATTATGAAATGATTACCACAGTAAGTTAACATCCTTCACCTCATATTGATACAAAAAAAAGTAAAAGAAAAAAATGTTTTATTTCCTTGTTATGAGAACTCTTAGGATTTACTCTCTTAACAAATTTCAAATATATCATGCAGCAGTGTTAACTGCAGTCATCATGTTATACATCACACCCCTAGAACTTATTTATCTTGTAATTGGAAGTTTGTACCTTTTGACTACCTCCCTATGCATCCAGTTCTCTGCACCCTCCACCCCACATCTGCTAATCACAAACCTGATTCCTTTTTCTATAGCTTCTTTTTTGATTCCACATGTAAGTGAGATCATACATTATTTGTCTTTCTCTGACTTACTAATGCTCTCAGGATCCATTCATGTAGTCACAAATGGCAGGATTACCTTTTTTTAATATGGCTGAATGATATTCCATTGTGTGTGTCTCTCTCTATATATCTATATCTATTCTATATATCTATATCTATATCTATATCTATATCTATATCTATATCTATATCTATATCTATATACAACAACATTTAGGTTCTTTCCATGTCTTAACTATTGTAAATAATGCTGTTATGAACATGGATGTGCAGATATCTCTTTGATATAGCGTTTTTGTTTCCTCGGATATATTCCAAGAAGTGGAATTGCTGGATTGTATGGTGGTTCTATTTTTAATATTTTGAAGAACCTCCATACTGTTTTCCATAGTAGCTGTACCAATTTACAATTCCACCAGCAGTGCACAGGGTTCCTTTTTATCCTTGCCAGCTTTTGTCATCTCTTTTTTTTGATGATAGCCATTCTAACAGGTGTGAGGTGATATTGTGGTTTTTATTTCCATTTCACTGATGGTTAGTGATATTGAACACCTTTTCATGTACCTGTTGGCTACTTATGTAACTTCTTTGGAAAAGTGCCTATTCAGGTCTTTTGCCCATTTTTTAATTGGATTGTTTGTTTTTTGGCTATTGAGTTGTGTAAGTTCTTTATATGTTTTTGATACAACTTCTTATCAGATATATGATTTGCAAGTTTTTTCCCATTCCATAGGATGTCTTTTCGTTTTGTTGATTCCTTTGCTGTGCAGAAACTTTTTAGTTTGATGTAGTCCTTTTTGTTTATTTTTTATTTTGTTGCTTGTGTTTTAGGTGTCATATCCAAAAAATGATTGCCAAGACCCATATCAAGGAGCTGTTTTCCCTACTTTATCTCATATTGATGCAAACTTTATCTCATATTGATAAAACTCCTTTAGGAGTTTTATGGTTTCCAGTCTTACATTTTGTGTTAATTTTTGTGAATGGTATAACATAGGGGTCTTGTTTCATCTTTCTACATGTGAATATTTGTTTTTTTAAGCATCATTTATCAAGGAGACTGTCTTTTCTCCATTGAGTATCCTGGCTCATTTGTCAAATATTAGTTCGCCATATATGCATGGGTTTATTTCTGGACTCTCAGTTTTGTTCCATTGGTTTATATGTCTTTTTATGCCATTTCCATACTGTTTTGATTTCTGTAGCTTTATAATATAGCTTAGAATCAGGAAGTGTGATGCCTCCTGCTTTGTTCTTCTTTCTCAGAATTGCTTTGGCTACTTGGGTCTTTTGTGGTTTCATATAAATTTTAGTATTTTTTTCTACTTCTGTAAAAAGTACCATTGGATTCTTGATAGAGATTGCATTAAATCTATAGATGGTTTGGAGTAATACAGACATTTTAACAATATTAATTCTCCAATCCATGAACACAAGATACCTTTCCATTTATTTGTGTCTTTGATTTATTTTATGTCTTATAGTTTTCAGTGTAGATATCTTTCACTTCCTTGGTTACATTTATTCCTATGTATTTTATGGTTGTTGATGCTGTTGTAAATGAGATCATTTTATTTATTTCTTTTTCAGATAATATTGTTAGTGTATAGAAATGCTACTGATTTTTGTATCCTGCAACTTCACTAAGTTTGTTTATCAGTACTAATAGATTTTTGGTAGTGTCTTTAGGTTTTTCTATATATAAAATCATGTCATTTGCAAATAGAGACAATTTTACCTCCTTCTTTCCAATCTGATGCCTTTTATTTCTTTTTCTTGCCTGATTTCTCTGCCAGTGTTATAATGAAAAGGCGTGGTGAGAGGGGCATTCTTGTCTTGTTACTGATCTTAGAGGAAAAGCTTTCAGCTTTTCACCATTGAGTATGATGTTAGCTGTAGGTTTTTCATATATGGCTTTTATTATGTTCAAGTACATCCTTCTGTACCCCATTTGTTAAGAGTATTATGAAAGAATGTTCAATTTTTTACATGCTCTTTATGCATCTGTTGAAATCATGTTTTTTATCCTTCATTCTGTTAGTGTGGTATATCTCATTAATTGATTTGTATATATTGAACCATCCTTTTATCCCACTTGATAAATCTCACTTGATCATGGTGTATGATCCTTTTAATGTGCTGTTGAATTCTGTTTGCTAATATTGTTGTGAGGATTTTTGCCTCTTTTTTTTTTTTTTATCAAGGATATTGGCCTATAATTTTCTTGTAGTGCCCCTGTCTGGGTTTGGTAACAGGGTAAGACTGGCCTCATAAAATGAGTTTGGAAGTTTTCCTTCCTTTTCAGATTTTTTGGCAGAATTTAAGAAGGATTGGTATTAATTCTTTAAATGTTTGGTGGAATTCGCCAGTGAAGCCATCAGGTTATAGACTTTTATTGTTTGGAGATTTTGATTACTGATTCTCCTTACTTGTTATTAGTCTGTTCACATTTTCTATTTTGTCATAATTCAGTCTCAGTAGGTGTATGTTTCTAGGGATTTATCCTTTTCTTGTAGGTTGTTTAATTTGTTGGCATATAATGGTTTTATCCTCTTACTGATCCTTAGTATTTCTGTACTATTTGTTTCAATGTCTTCTTTTTTGTTTCCGATTTTATCTCTATTTTTAAATAATCGGCTCTTAGTTTTGTTGATCTTTTCTATTGTTTTTCTGATCTCTATTTCATTTATTTCTGTTCTGATCTTTTTTACTTTCTTCTGCTATTTTTGGGCTTAGTTTTTTTTTTTCTGCTTTCTTGAGGTGTAAAGTTAGGTTGCTTACTTGAGATCTTTCTTTTTTCTTAATGTAGGTGTTTATTGCTATAAACTTTCTTTTTAAAACTGCTTACATCCCATAAATTTTAGTATGCTGTGTTTCCATTTTAATTTGTTTTAAGATAATTTTTGACTCCCCTTTTGATATCTTTTTTGATTAATTGATCATTGTGTTTGATTTTCATATATTTATGAATTTTCTAGTTTTCCTCCTATTATTGATTTCTAGTTTCATATCATTGGGTTGAAAAACATATTCTGCATGATTTCAGTTTTCTTAAACTTGTTAGGACTTGTTTTGTGGACTAACATGATATATTCTAAAGATGTTTCATATGCTTTTGAGAATGGATATTCTGTTTTATTGGATGGAAAGTTGCATATATGTCTATTAGGTCTTTTTAGTCTAAAGTATAGTTGATATCTAATGTTTCCTTATTGATTTCTGTCTGGATGATTTATCCATTGTTGAAGATGAGGCTCTGAAGTTCCCTACTATTATGGTATCATCTATTTCTCTCCTCAGCTATGTTAGTATTTGCTTAATATATTTAGGTGCTCCACTCTTAAGTGCATCTATATTTACAATTGTTACAGTCTCTGGATGTATTGACCCCTTTATCATTATATAATGACCTTTTTTGTCTCGTTACAGCTTTTGTCTGATATATGTATAGTTATTTCTTCTCTCTTTTGTTTTCCATTTGTATGGCATATCTTTTCCCTTTCCTTCATTTTCAGGCTATAACTGTCTTTAAAGCTTAAGTGGGTCTCTTGTAGGCAGCATATTATTGGATCATGTATATTTATCCATTCAGTCATCTGCTCTATGTTTTTTACTTGGAGAATTTAGTCCATTTACACTTAAAGTAATTATCATTACTGATGCCATCTAATTGTTTTCTTGGCTATTTTGCAGTGCTAAAGATCAACTATTGATGGTTGATAGGATATATAATAAGAACAGTGACTACTGTTACATTATCTTACTGCCAGCTTCTTTCATGGTGAAGTGAATTTTCAGTTAGGAGCAAACGCTGTGGGAGAGGTAGCATGGCGTACACAAGGTATGCAAGGAGGATAGATATTGGTGCAGGCATCATGAGAAGGCAAGGCAAGTTTTCCTAAACTTCTGTGCATTGGAACTTTTTCTTCTCTGAGAACTTTAAGGCTCTCTGGGGCTATAACAATTCTGTTTTCTAGATGACTGTCATATTAAAGGCATACTACATATCCTTTTCTGTAGGCCAAGGTTAATTTTTCTTTCTTTTTTACTACTGAATTCACACACCCTAATCTCCAGAAAAAGTGATGTATTATTTTCTATTTTTGTACTTTTATGTAATTTCTTTTTATCCCTCATCTCTGTTAATCTCATGTTGAAAGTTCATTATTCAATAAAAAGTGATATTCTGCCTCTAACAGCCCATAATAGTTTGTATCTCTTTACAGCTCTACACAGTTACTTGTGTGTATCCCTTACTTTATAATCTGATCTCTCCACTTCATTTTACAAATGAGAAAGTTGAAATTCTGAGTTTTAAAAGACTATTCAAGATCCATAAATATATACTAGAGTCAGATCTGAATTAAAAATATATGTATTTAAAATCGAATAACATTTCTGTAGAGAGGAACTAATTCATTTTTCTATTTTCTTTTTATTATTTTTAATAAAATTTAGAGGTCAGTATTTTCCTGTTAACACTTCTTAGGAAAGATTTTGATAACAAGAACATTCATTTGTGATGATAGTAATGACTGCATTTATGTACTTGACATTTATTTTTAATAGGAAAAAGTCAAAAGAGAGGCAAAAGAACACACAGCTACTCTCAAAGAAAAAAAGGACAAGGTAAGAGTTTTATATAATTCTCATAGTTTTTCTTTATCTCCAATTCATTTTCTAATATCTACTTAGAAAACATTTTTTTTGTTCATAAATAGGAAAAGAACATCTAAAATATATTACATAATTTCATTTTTTAAATTGTCTCTTGCTACTTATTAATTTAAAAAGCATTAGCTGAAAATTTAAAGCATTTGGAGATTTTGAGATTTCAATCTTTTTATTATAGTATTGTCTTAAATTAGGTACTTCTATGTTTCTTGAGAAATTTCCAGTATTAGAGACAAAATATTTTCATTAAAAATTGTAAAGCTTATATTTAGATTATTTCTAATTTTGGGTTTTGAGAGGCCTAAATAAATGACATACTGCTTTTTTCACTTAAATCTGAACCAATCGAGAAAGACAATGAAAACTAAAATAACACCTTTATTATTGATAACTAATATTGGAGAATTTAGCTTATATTTGAAGGCAAGAGGATTTCTTAATCCTTAAATTCCAAATTAGACAATCTTACTTACTCCGTCACAGGTAGATCTGGACTGGGACAAGTCTGTCTACTTGATGGCTTGCTCTTATAAAACGTATAAAACAGCAGAGTGTGTGCTTCCTCTGGTACCCAAGAGCAGGAGTAAGGAAGGAGCTGGACTACATGTGTCCAGTTTCTTCTTCCAAATTCACCAATCCCGTTAAATCATTGCTCCTCCCCTAAAGAAACAGAGGTTAAGAATGTTACCTTAGCGGTTTTCCCTGCATGTGGAAGGAAGCACCAGGTATGTGGAAGAAGGGTACCCCTCAGCTTCCAATATATTTGGTAATATAAGATTATTACAGAAAAATCATAATGGCAAATTTTAGTTAAAATGATTAAATATTCTTTATACACAGTGATGTATAGTCTCCTAAGTCCTCACAGAGGTTGCTTTGCCTATAAACTGAAACTGACAGAGTAGTTGAAAACAGTTTTAATTGTTAGGTATAGACAGTGCTACGATTTTGTTACATTTAGATTCAAAGAAAGAGAAGGGAAGTAATATTGTACCCGTGAATGAATATCTAGCCCTTCATATATCCCAGGCATTCTGATAGACACTTGAAAACACTATATTTGGAGAAATTGTCATATTAAAAATAGCCAGCAGGGTTCAATATAGTCTAAGGGAAGTTTCTGATGAAGATAAATCAATTGGTTAAACTCTAAT
This sequence comes from Pteropus alecto, assembly GCF_000325575.1. NCBI lineage: Eukaryota > Metazoa > Chordata > Mammalia > Chiroptera > Pteropodidae > Pteropus > Pteropus alecto. Next base: position 13,784,623 of record NW_006442103.1, read on the forward strand.
ATTCATTTCTAAATATAGAATATTTATATCATGAAAGTATATATTCCATATTATTATAGAGTTGTTTTGATTCAGCTGTAATTTCAGTAATATATGCCTATTATTTATATCTATTCTCAAGTAAATTAGTAAATGCCCCATATTTTATATGGGGATCTGGCTATGTATATTGCAAATAAGAAAATGATAAAAGAAATGAAAATTTTAAATAGGCTTTTATTTGCTCTACTTTATTCCAGAAATAGTGAAATATCATAAGCCTTTATATAATAATCACTAGGTTTATCAAACATTTTTGAGTTTGGGCATGTTACTTAATTTCTTCATGCTTCAGTTTCTTCATCTATAAAGGGATCATAATAGTACCTACTTCCTAAAGTTATTAGGATTGAATGAGATCATTGTAAAGCATTTAAAATAATGCTTTGCACATAGGAAACACCATATAAGTGTTTAAAAAGTATAAAAAAATGAATGTTTTGTATATATGTATCATTGGAAATGTATCATTTAAAAAAATATAACTTACAGGAAAGTGCATACATTACCATTATGTATAATGAAGAGAGTTATTTCTGTATTTCAGAATCGGGGTTACATTTTCTTTTAGGCTCCCAGGCTACCAGGGAAATGTTAATTATCAGAAATGGCCACAAGGTGGTGTAGTTGCCATTCCCAGTCCTTTTGGGGGAGAAAAATTTGTCCATGGAAGCAGTTAAATTTTGGAGATTCTGAGGATGACTCCTGATGAATCTAGGGAGCAGAATAAATTTTTCAATCCAAATTATGTTATCAACTATGATATAGAAATATTTAGGAAAAAGCATACTAGAAATGCAACTGTGAAAAAATGCTACTAAAATTCATACCTGCTGGAAAAAGGACTGTGAAGTGAGAGCACTAGAACTGGGCAAGAAACCTACAAATCATCTCATTTAGCTCCTTGATTATATAGATGTATAAATTTAAGCCTAAAGATACTTGGAAGTTTACTTAAAATCACCCAGCAAGGTAGCAATAGATTCCTAGTGAAGTAATTGACTTAATTCAACCACCAAGCTTTTGAAAGTAGCTTTTTGTGGGTGTGTGTACTCCATTCTTTCTTGTGAGTGATTGCTATGATTGTAATCATAGATATGGTGGTGACCAAAGGAAGTGGTAAAATGGAAGGCGATGGGCATGAGTTTTATGTAGGATTACACTAAATCAACTATTACTAGATTTTACTGGAAAGCAAGTCAGGCATTGAAGGAAATATATATAGAAAGATAACTGAAGAAATTGAATTGAAATAATATCTAAGTAATTAGAATAAGTTTGCAATTTGTTTATTTTCAGAATTGAAACAAATTGCCATTTTACCATTTTTTTTTCCTGAAAATTTCTGTAGTCTTATCATAATTTATGTTGCATATTTTTTTTTGGAGGGAAGTAAGACTGATGGATAGGAAAAGGCTGATTTTTGTATAGATGAGAGAGAAGATACGAAAGTGTAAAAGAGAATGAATAGAAATGAGAATAAATTACCCTCTGGTTTTTAGACCATTGGAATGAACCACAGATGAAGGCTTTTTGCCACCAGGAATAAAGATTTTTCTTTAGAGAATCTTCAATTTGTGGTCACGTAGAGAGCTGAGATATCTTGTATGTTTTCACAGCATATCTGTGAAGACAGAGAGGGGAAGATACCATTTTCATCTTAAATGGGAAAATGAAATGACAAAGAAAATTTATTAGTTCATCACTTAATTTAATTATTTTGTAATTTATTCAGTTATCTAATCAATAGTAAATTTGGGGGTAAATTCTAGTTTATTCCAGTGTTACATCTACTAGTTGTTGTACTTTAATTAAAATAACTATTAATGATGATTTTATTCACTTCTTTTGTTCAATATAGAAAATACAGACATCTTTATCAGAAACACTTGAAACTGGTTGTCGGAAATTTGATTCTAAAACAGCTCCTTTACCAAATGTACCTCGAAACTTCACATCAGCTGATCATGGCAAATCCAAAGATAAAAGGGACTATCTGTGGACAGCTCCTAAAAGTACTTTATCAACACCATTACCAAAGGTTGGTTGCTAAAATTTCAAAAAAAGGTCATAATTTTTTTAGTTAAAAAAGTTCTGGTATCGTATATCATATTTCTAGTATCAGACATAGATATAAAACCAATTTCTTAAAAACTTTTTGTGACACCAGCATGAAATGGTTTTATTATTATTTTTTTTTCTGTCACTGTCCACAACTTAATGGCATTGTGGACAGATTCTGTACTTTCTAGCATTCACCAATGCTTAGATCCCTAATGTGGGAAATCTGATTCTGACTTGACATTTTCCAGTATCACCTCAGTTACCTCTGTTTGGTATTTATTCCACATTATCTTGCTGCTGGATCCTTAGCAGTCTGCTCATGTGGACTCAGTTCTAGCTGTCTTCCACATGTCTACTTAATCCATGGGAATTCACTCAACCTTTCCATGATAAATGGCTGTGCAGAATGCTCTACTTCTGACTCCTCCCTCTCTTCTCTGCCATCCATTTCTCTCTAGTTTCTAGTTCTTTTCACTCTGCTCAGGCAGACACAAGGACAAATAAACAAATTTTCTGCCTGAGTTTATATCCAACTAGGGAATGAAATGCCAGTTTCCCCTTCTTGAAGGTACCGCTAGTCTTTATAAGGCTGCTGTTAGAGTTATTTCCTCTCTTGTCTTGGGAGTTGAGGGGAAAAGTACCTCTATCTGTCTCTGTCCCTCTAAGCTGAAATTTCATGTTTTCCTCTCCCAGTTTTCTTAAAATAACAGAAGAGAATAGTTTGGTGATTGTATGGCCTGCTTTTACCACTTTTACCACTTTTTAATAAGCCCTAGAGAAGGATCTGGCCTTAATCATAGGTCACTTTCTTTAGGATATGGGTTAGTAACACTATTTCCTTCAGCTTTGTGCCCCTGTTAACAATTCCAGAGAAAAATGAAGAATCTCATTTACATCCTGTTTTATATACATTGTCCACCTCATGGAAATTGTGAAAATTAGTCCACATAGCTTAGAGAGGCTTTTACATAAAGTATTTTCTACTGTATTTACTTCTGTGTTATTCAGAATATGGAAAATGATCTCTACTGAAGAATGACCTTATTAAAACATTTAATTGAAATATGTGCAAGAAAAATATAGAGATCTTAATTATATAACTTGAATGATTTTTACAAACCAATGCTTTGTAACTGGTTATCAACTGCAAAAAGAAAGCAGGAAAAACCACAAATATGTGGAAATTAAACAACATACTACTAAAGAATGAATAAGTCAGAGAAAAAATAAAAGGAGAGATCAAAAGATACATAGAAATAAATGAGAATGAAAGTACAACATATCAAAACTTTTGAGATACAGCATAAGCAGTAATAGATGAAAGTTTATATCATTTCAGGCTTATCTCAAGAAACAAGAAAAATCCCAAATAAACAAGCTAACATTATATCTTAAAGAATTAGAAAAAGAACAAATGAAGTCCAAAGTCAGCAGAAGGAAGGAAGTAATACAAATTACAGTGTAATTAAATAAATGCAATAGAAAACAAAAAGACAATAGAAAAAATTAATGCAACAAATAGCTGGTTCTTTGTAAAGATCAATAAAATTGACAAACGCCTGGCTAGATCCACTCAGGGAAAAAGAGAAAAAAACAAAATCAGAAAGAAAAAACAAAATCAGAAATGACAGATAATACAGAAATACAAAGAATCATACAAGAATACTCTGAAAGACTATATGCCACCAAGTTCAATAACCTGGAAGAAATGGACAAGTTCTTAGAAATATACAACCTTCTTAGACTGAATCAGGAAGAAGTGGAAAATCTACATAGACTAATCAACAGTAAGGAAATTGAAGCAATCATCAAAAACTTCCCAAAAGTAAAAATCCAGGACCAGATGGCTTCACTAGTGAATTCTGCCAAACATTCGAAGATGATTTAATACTCGTTCTTCTCAGTATTGAGAAGAGGCAATACTTCCTAACTCATTTTATGAGGCCAACATTACCCCAATACCAGAACCTAGTAAGGATAACACAAAAAAAGTAAACTACAGACCAATATCTCTGATGAATACAGATGCAAAAATCTTAAACAAAATATTAGCAAATCAAATAACAATACATTAAAAAGATTATATGTCATCATCAAGTGAGATTCATTCCAGGAGCACAAGGATGGTTCATCATACACAAATTGATCTATGTGATTCACCACATAAACAAAATGAAGGATAAAAATCATATGATCATATCAATAGATGCAAAACATTTGACAAGATACAGCATCCATTTATGATTAAAACAGTTAATAAAATGGGTATAGAAGGAAATTACCTCAACATAATAAAAGCCATATACTTAATGGCGAAAAACTTAAAGCTTTCCCTCTAATATTAGGAACGAGACAAGGATGCCCGCTTTCACTACTGTTATTCAATATAGTACTGGAAGTCCTAGCTAGAGCAATCAGGCAAGAGAAGGAAATAAAAGGCATCCAGATTGGGAATGAAGAAGTCAAATTGTCACTTTTTGCAGACAACATGATTCTTTACATAGAAAACTCTCAAGATTCCACCAAAAAACTATTAGAAACAATAAACAAATACAATAAAGTTGCAGGATACAAAATCAATGTACAAAAATCCATTGCATTCCTATATACTAATTATGAAATTTCAGAAAAATGAAAAAAAATACTTTTGCAATTGCAAAAAGACTATAATACCTAGGAATAAATTTAATAAAGAATATGAAGGATCTATACACTGAAAACTACAAGATACTGTTAATAGAAATTGAAGACAAAAGAAAGATATTCTATGTTCAGGAATTGGAAAAATCAGCAAAGTTAAAATGGCCACATTACCCAAAGCAATATACAGATTAAATGCAATCCCCATCAAAATTCCAATGGCATTTTAAAAAGAAATAGAGAAAAAAAATAATCAGATTTGTATAGAATCACAAAAGACCCCTAATAGCCAAAGCAATCCTGTGAAAAATGAACAAGGCCAGAGGTATCACACTGCCTGACATCAAAGTATAATACAAAGTGACTATAATTAAAACAGCATGGTATTGGTAGAAAAATAGACACCCAGACCAATGGAACAGAATTGAGAGCCCAGAAATAAACCCACATATATATGGGCAAATAATTTTTAACAAAGGAGCCAAAAACATGCAGTGGAGAAAAGAAAGCCTCTTCAATAAATGGTACAATTGTAAAGCCACATCCAAAAGAATGAAACTAGACTACTATCTGTCACAATACACCAAAATTAACTCAAAATGGATCAAAGACCTAAATGGATCAAAGACCTAAATATAAGACCTGGAACAATAAATTGCATAGAAGAAAACAGGTACTAAACTCAAGGACCTTGGTCTTAGAGAGGATTTTATGAATTTGACCTTGAAGGCAAGGGAAGTAAAAGCAAAAATGAAGGAATGGGCCTATATCAAACTAAAAAGCTTCTGCACAGCAAAAGAAACTGTCAGCAAAACAGAGGCAACCAACCAAATAGGAAAAAATATTAGCAAACAACACCACTGATAAGGGGCTAATATGCAAAATATATAAACCATACAGTTCAGCAACAAAAAATGAAAGAATCCAATTAAAAAATGGGCAGAAGATGTGAATAGACACTTCTCCCAAGAAGACATACAAACAGCCAACAGACATGAAAAGATACTCAACTTCACTAGCTGTTAGGGAAATGCAAATCAAACCACAATGAGATACCATTTCACACCTGTTAGAATAGCTATAATCAACAGGACAAGTAATAATAAGTGTTGAAGAGGTTATGGGGAAAAAGGAACCCTCATACACTGCTGGTGGGAATGTAAATTGGTACAGCCACTATGGAAAACAGTTTGGAGGTTCTTCAAAATATTAAAAATAGAATTACCATGTGACCTAGCAGTCCTTCTTCTGGGTATTTGCCTCCCAAATTTGAAAATGTTTACCCGTAAAGATAGATGCACCTCAATGTTCATTGCAGGATTTATTCACCGTGGCCAATATAGGGAAACTGAAGTATCCTTTGGTAGATGATTAGGTAAAGAAGATGTACATATATACAACGGAATATTACTCAGCCATAAAAAAAGTTGAAATACTGCTATTTGCCACAATATAAATGAATCTTGAGATTATCATGCTAAGTGAAATAAGTTGGGCAGAAAAAATTGAAAACCACATGATATCACATATATGGGACATAAACTGAAAGTAACAAATGAACAAGACAAACAAACAAAAACTCATAGACACAGACAACAGGTTAATGGTTACCAGAGGAAAAAGGGGGAGGGAGGAGGTAGATAAGGGTAAAGAGGGTCAAATATATGGTGACATAAGGAGATTTCACTTTGGGTGGTGAACACACAATACAATATACAGATGATATATTATTGAATTGTTCACTTGAAACCTGTATAATTTTATTAACCAGTGTCACCCCAACAAATTTCATAAAAATGTCAGAACTTTTCAAAGCCCCTATGGACATCTTATTTACTAGCCGTCCTTTTAAAGTTTTTGGTTAGTCTATCATTTGCCCCAACTGTTAATTATTGCCTCAGGGAGCTGCAAATTTAAAATATTTGCTGTAATTGTTTTTGATAAAGGCTACTTTCTGCCTCATGCATACCAAAGAGAAAGCTTTTTGTACCAAGTGAGCTCTGAGTCAGGTCGAAAACAGACTGACTGACTGTCTTGTAAGTGAGATCTTCCAGAGAACCACTAGACTGGTCAAATAATGACAACTCTTTGGAAATAAAGCTTTGAAAGTACTTCTAGTTCTGTTTTGCTCTGTCTCGTGGCCGCCAGGATGGATCAAGAATGCGGGCTGTTATTTTTTAAGGGTAACGCAGAGCTGAAGTGTGGGGAAGGGAAGAAAAAGTGAAGATAGTGTGAAGCTTGCTGTTCTTACAGATGTTCAGCCATTAAAAAAAAATATCCTCCAGTTTATGGCAAGCCTTTCATTAATTCCTATTTTTATTAGTATTTGCTTCATGATGAGGGTAAATTTTTGGAGCTACTTTGCCATTTTTGCTGATGTCACTGACTTTACTTTTTAGTTTTTTGGTTTTTTTTTAATTATAAAACTTACTGGGTAATAGGCAATACTGAACATCGACTAGTGTGAATTACTTTACCAACAAAAAATAAGCAAACCTATTTTATTATAAATCAGTAAGGATTTTTGTAGAGAGAGCAATGCTTAATCAGTTCTTTGGTATTAATAATTGTTAGAAAAATTAAAGTTTCTTGTAAGACTGTTGACTACTGAAGCTGTACTGTCTCTCACTCCCTCTCTTCTTCTTCCCCTCCCGTATTTTCTTTGAG
>NW_006442103.1:13792061-13799433 GCF_000325575.1 Pteropus alecto
CACTATTATACATTTTTTGAAAAAAATTATTAAAATTTTATTACCGAGAACATCTAAATTAAATTCTTGTCCAAAATTTATACTTCAGATACATGCCAGTAATAATGGAGAGTTATTGATTACTAAAGACTCAGTTTGCTTTTATTAATAATGTGTGTTTATTAGATGTGATAATGTATTGTTTTTCTTTTTGGATAGGTATATACTGTGAAGACACCAACAAAACTAAAAATTCAGCAAAGAGAAAACAAGAATGTACCCATTGAAGAAAGTAATAAAAAGAGAAAAATGTTCTTTGAGTTTGATATTAATTCGGATAGTTCAGAAACTACTGATCTTTTGGTAAAAATCTTGCAAATATTCATTATTATTTATCTGCTTTATTTCTTGATATATATGTCTAATATGTGTCCATAATATCATTGTGATACTGAAGAACTCTATTATAACAGAACTCTATGTGTTTGCAGCATTTTTAAGAAATTAGGGTTCGAATAATTTCTCTAAACTTTAGAAAACATGGTATTTTGAAATACTTGATATAAAATAGCTGATATATGAGATGACTAACCATATTACTTTCCAGCAGTGTTATAAGAGAGTTTTTACCACATTTTCTTTCTTTTCTTTCTTTCTTTTTTAAAAGAACAGTTAGGTGAATATTTTAAATCTTGCTGCAGCCAAATTTGTTATTCAGGGCCCTTCTTGATTTTGCTATTATACATGTTTCTTCATTTTATACCACTTATTAGTTGAAATCTATATCTAGGTATTGGTTGAGAACTATAATTTTTATCATTCTTAACAAGTTAATGTATTAAAGAAAGCATGTTTAAGGAAGACATTTCCCCTAGCAGTTAGTATGACTGATTACTTCCTACCGTGAGTGTATTCACTCATTTTTTTTCTAAAGGCATAATAATACTTATTGAGAATAACTAAACTTATATTTATTTAATTTAAAAACAGATAAATCTCATCACATTAATGGAACAATGTACTAAAGATTCTTAATTAGAAAAGTCCAGTTAAAGCCATTTATTTCATTATTCCCACTCATAACTATGAGATCCTTTAAGCTTTTCTATTGCTTTGGGACACTCTATATTTTCATTTGTTCTAGAATAGTGAATAGTTGACATCTAAAACCCTAATTATTAAAGTTAACTTATAGAATCTCTACTCCAATACTTGTTTGTTTTATAGATAATGATTAACATTTTAGTGATTAAAACTATGAACCAGACAGTGTTGTAAGGACTTTACACAGGTTAATTCAGTTATTTCTTAAAACAATCTCATGCTCTAGAAGTATAGACAGTGTTGCTATTCTCGTTTTATAGATGAGGAAATTAAGTCACTCAAGTACCTTGCCCAAGATCACCTAGCTAGTAAGGAATGGAGCCAGAATGTGAGCACAGACAGTCTCCATAGCCTATGTAAGTTGTTGTACATAATAACTGCCAGCCAGTTCAAACTGAAGTCCAGATATATAAAAATGTAATGAGAATTAGTAGAAAGCATGGAGCTCTGGAATTAGACATTAGAATTCCTGCTATTTTTGTAACAGTATGAATTTAGGCTAGTTTCTTAGCTGATTGGAGAGTCAGAATGATTCGTAATTTCATTTCTTTTTAAAAGGAACATCACAACTATACAACATAGTAAACATAATATAGTCTTATATAATTGCACACAGTTGTTTAATTTGAAAAGGCAATTCACAGTGGATTTTATTGGTTATAGTTTAATTATCACTTGAAGTCATTAGTGATAAAAAATTTGAACTAGTAATAAAAAAACCTCCCAAGAAAGAAGTTGTTGACCAGATGGCTTCATTGATGGATTCTACCTAACATTTAAAGACTTGAAACTGTTCTTCTCAAACTCTTCAAAAAAATTAAAGAGAGACTACTTCGTAACTCATTCTATGAGGCCAGCATTATATTGATACCGAAGCCAGATAAAGACGTTACATAAAAAGAAGGTTCAGACCATTATTCTTTATGAATGTAGATACAAAAATCCTCAACAAAATATTAGCAAATCAAGTCCAACAGCATGTTAAAAACATTATTCTCCATAACCAAGTGAGATTTAGCCAAGAGATGCCAAGGTGGTTCAATATAAGAAATCAGTGTAATACATTATATTAATAGAACGTAGAGGAAAAGGCCTTTGACAACATCCAAGGATCTTTCATGGTAAAAACTCTTATAAAGCTAGAAATAGAGGGAAACTTTCTGAACACAGTGAAGTGTACTTATGAAAACCCACAGCTAACATTGTATTCAGTGGTGAAAGACTGAAAACTTTTCCCCCACAAGGAAGCTTACTCTCACTGCTACTAGTCAACATTGTACTGGAATGGTTAGCCAGAGCTATTAGGCTATTAGACAAAAACAAAAATGAAAAGAAAGAAGTGAAAGAAGGTAAGAAGGAGAGAAAGAAAAAAGGCATGCAAGTGGAAAAAAGAGGTGAAACTATCTCTAATTTGCAGATGACGCAATCCTATTTATACATGGACAATCACAAAGATTCCACAAGAAAACTACTAGAGCTAATAAGTGAATTCAACAACATTAGAAAGTATAAGATCAACACATGAAAGCTAGTTATGTTTCAATATGCCAGTAAAGAATAATCCAAAAAGGAAATTAAGAAAACAATTCCATTTATAGTAGCATCTAAAATACAAAAGCATACCTAGGAATAAATATAACCAAGGAAGTGAAAGACATACACGAAAACTAAAAACATTGCTGAAATAAATTAAAGAAGTCCTAACGAAATGGAAAAAAAATTCTGTGTTCATGGATAGGAAGACTTATAATTTTTAAGATGCCAGTATTACCCTAAGCGGCCTACAGATTCAATACAATTCCTATCAAAATTCCAATAGCCTTTTTGGCAGAAATGGAAAACTTGATACTCAAATTCATATAGAATTGCAAAGAGCTTCAAATGGCTAAAATGACTTTGAAAAGGAAGGATAATGTAGAAGGACTCAACAGTTCTGAACTTGGAAACTTACTACAAAGCTAGTAATTAAAACAGAGCATTACTGGCATAAGAACAGATAGAGACAGATGTGATAAAATAGAGATCCCAGAAATAAATCCTCATATAGTAGTCAATTGATTTTTGACAAGACTGCCAAGAGCATTTCATGGAAAGAACAGTTTGTGTGTTTTTTTTCAACAAATGGCGCTAGGAAAATTGGATGCAAAAGAATGAAGATTGGACTCTTACCTTACGCCATATACAAAAATTGACTCAAAGACTTAAATTTAAAAACCAAAACTATGAAATTCTTAGAGGAAAGCATTGGGGACATCTTCATGACATTGAATTTGGCAAGGACTTCATGGCTATGACATCAAAAAAGCACAGGTAAAAAAAGAAAGATAATTGGACTGCATCAAAATTAAGAACTTTTGTGCATCAAAGGACACTATTAAGAAACTGAAATTATAAGCTAAAGGATGGGAGAAAATATTTGCAAATCATATATCTGACAAGAGATTAATACCAAGAATAGATAAGGAACTGACATAGCTCAATGACAAAAAACAAACCCAATTCAAAATAGCCACAGAATTGATTACACATTTCTCCAAAGAAGATATACAGATGGCCGATACATGAAAAGCACATGAAAAGATGACTGCTATAGAGTTATAAGGATAGATACGGTTATTGGTCTAAATTGGGTTAATTTATTATTTTTGTATGGATAGTCAGTAATGAATGATTAGTTATTGTGCACTAAGTAAAAATTTAATGATCGTTTGCAACATGATTTTAAAATTATTTCTCTTTGCTAAACTGGTCAGTTGGTGCATACTCGTTCTGAATGTATCTGAAAAGGCAACTCTTTATGACTTACTGAATTCTGCTAAAATTTTAGAATTCATGAAAATCTGAACTTTTTCATCTATGAAGCCTCTGAAGTTTTTGTTAAATGTGACTTTAAAGAGCAGGAAAAGATAATGTGAACTGATTGCTTACCTGACTCAATTCGTGTAGCTTGTTCATTAAGAAAATGAATTCTGGAGCCAGCCTGTCTGAATTTGAATCCTGGTTTCACCTCTTACTAGCTGTATAATCTTGGGCAAGTTACTTTATATTTGTGTGTCTCAGTTCTTCACCTTTAAAATGGGAATAATAGTATATATCACAAAATTGTTAGGATAAAAATAATTAAAATATGCAAAGTGCTTAAAACAGTGCTCGACATAAAGAACTAAATAAGTGTTAGCTATTTCTATTTGGGAGAATTACAATACTCATAAATTGATAATTGACATTTTAATTTTCATGAGATTATAAATCGTTACAGGGCTTAAATGTGAGTTTGAGTAAGTAAGCCGAGGAAAAGGGGAATAAAGTGGTAATATAAAGACTCTGAAAGTGAAATAGAAATCAATAGAAAAATACTATTTATACACATGTTTTATTTCACATAACCTTTCAGGAATATAGTTAATAGAATCAAAATCTAGGTCTTTGGCAGATTGAGGATAATATAGTCCTCATTCTATAGTCTTCTTTCTTTGGTCTGCTTTCTCCTCTCTCCTCCTCTTCCCTCCTCTTCCTCATCTATGATATGTAGACAGAATTTTAATAATATTAATGATGGCAGCCCCCAAATTATATTTTTGTATTTTTCTTTAAGAGTATGGTTTCGGAGGAAGAAACATTGAGAAAACTACACAAGAATAGTAATTCACCAACGTCTCATCTTTGTGTTAGAACACCTAAAAAGGTAGCTTTTAAATTTTATTTTAGAAAACAAATTTCAAAAGCTGGACTTTATTTTTTCATTAAACATATTATGATTTTATTTTATTTTGTATTCAGACCCATTCATCTCTAACAACCCCTGGATCTGAGCTGAAGTTTGGAGCTATGAGGAAAATACAAGAGGATCGTTGGGCTGTAATTGCTAAAATGGATAGGAAAAAAAAGCTAAAGGAAGCAGAGAAGTTATTTGTTTAATTTCAGAAAAATCATTATGATTAAGGAGCCTAATAATATAAATTTTTTAGTTAATTTTTTCTTATTTTCTCAAGAGCCAAACTTCTAAAATTGAGACCTTTTTTGATATTTGCATGATTATTTATGTTTTTTCATATTTTTATATTTTGGCTTAAATGTGAAATAACTACATGTTATCTGAAAACTTGTATTCAGATAATTAGATGACTATGTTTTGTTCTTACTTTTTCTTGTATTCAGGAAAACTGTTTTGGCTGTTTTCAAGCTTGTGAAGTTAGCCATTGGATGCTAAGAACTGACTATTGAGATTTACTCTATTATTTACTATTAAAATATTTTGAATGCAAATAAATGCTTCTCCTTCATTCTGTGAGGTCATCTGGATAGCTAATCATTAACATTTGGATAATATTATTTTTTAAATCTTGAGGTCATTTTAGTCAAGTTTCACAGTTCTGAAGCAGTTTTACCTATTTATAAAATCGACAAATGGATTTTAGTTGCCAAAAAAAGGGCTATACCAGTATAACTTCCTAAATTACTTCATTTATTCAGCATTCATTAAGCAAATATTTATGGAGTGTCTACCGAGAGTAAAGCACAGTTCTGGATACCAGGCGTATAACAGTGACAAAACAAAAATAAACCCTCTGTTCTTTTAGAGCTTACATTTTAGTGAGGGAATAGATAATAAAAATAAATAAGCAAAACATACTGCATTATTAGTTAATGATAATTGCTAAGGAGAAATAAAACAGGGAAGAATAAGTATTAGGAAGTATGAAAGGGTTTGAAATTTTGTGTAGGGTGTCCGCTGAAAGGACAGTTGAATAATAATCCTGTGGCCATCTAGGGGAAAACATATCTGTCAAAAGAAATAGAAAGTACAAAGGCCCAGAGGTGAGAGTGTGCCTAGTACATCTGGGAAGCAACAAGGAGGCCATTGTAGCTGGAGGATAGTGAACAAAAGGGAGAGTAGAAGGAGAAAAGACGTGATAGTTAACAGGATGGGGAGTTTGGGTGGGCAGATTTTGTGATGCTTGTAGACCACTAAGAACTTTGACTTTGAATAAGATGTGAAATTAGTAGATTTTTTTTTTGAGCAAAAATGAGCTCTGACTCTTAACATAAGGATCTTTCTGACTACTATGTTTAGAACAGGTTATGAGGAGACAAAAGGCTAAAACAGAAAACAGGTTATTTTAATAATGCATATGAGAGATGGTAGTGGCTTGAACGAGGGGAAGAGCAGCAGGGAGTAAAGTGGCCAACTTGTGGATCTATTTTGAAGATTAAATATTGGATGTGATAAGAAAGAAAGGACAAAGGATAACTTGAATATTTTTTGCTTGAGCAATGTAGTTTTGGACTTGTTAGGCTTGGAACTGCTTACCAACTCATCTAAATAGAGTTGGTAAGTTGGCTTACAGACAGATCCACAGGGTAGTGATATAAATTTGGGAGACAACAGCATATTTAAATCTATCAGATTAGGTGAGACCATATATAACCATGGGAGTAACATTACCTAGAAAAGAGAAGAAATAAAAGAAATGGGAAAGAACCATCAAAGGATTAGCCAGAAAGTGAAGCCAAACAAGAAAGCATTTCAAAGGAGAGGGAGTGATAAATTGTGTTAAATATTGTGCAGAGGTAAAGTAAAATTGATGAATGTGTTATTAATGTTGGAAGTCTTTGGTGGTCTTAACAATGAGAATTTCAGTGAAGGAGAATTTGATTGGAAGGAACAATTAAGAAGATTACGAGAGGAAAGTGGAGACAGCATCTCCATCAAGACTCAGAAAGTTATACTTCAAAGGAAAGAGAATAAAGGGGCAGTTACTAGAAATGGAAGTGGGTCAAGAGAAGATATTTAATTTTTTTGTATCTTTATTACAGTTGACATACAATATTATTTTAGTTTTTGGTGTACAACATAGTGATTAGACATTTATATAATTTATGAACTGACCACTCTAATAAATCTAGTACCCATCTGACACCATAGTTATTACAATATTATTGACTATATTCCCTATGCTGTCCTTTATGTCCCCGTTACTATTTTATAACTGGCAATTTGTACTTAATCCTTTCCCATTTTCACCCATCTTCCACTCCCCTTCTGTCTGGCAACCATCGATTTTGTTCTCTATGAGTTTCTGTTTTGTTTATTTGTTTTATTTTTTAGATTTCATATGTAAATGAAATCATATGGTATTTTTCTTTGTCTGACTTATTTTACTTAGCATAATACCCTCTGGGTCCATCTATGTTATCGCAAATGGCAAGATTTCATTCTCTTATGGCTGAGTAATATTCCGTTGTCTATATGTACTACATGGAAAAGATTCCTTTTTTAAAGATCTAA
>NW_006442103.1:13799471-13822625 GCF_000325575.1 Pteropus alecto
AAGATTCAGGTTAGGGTAAAAATGGTTATGCAGGAGAGAATGGGAAGATTTTTTTCTTATAGAATGCCCTGTAATAGGCAATAGGGACAGACTCTAGTAGAAAATTAAAGTGCTAAGTCTTAGCTAGGAGAACAGACAGTTCCATAGAGACAGAAGAAAAAGAATACTATATGGCACAAGATGATGGTAAGTGAATGGGAATTTGTAGAAGTTTTGGTTTCATAGCTTCAATTTTCTTAGTGGAGGGAAAAATGTTGAAGGTTGTGGAAAGAGTAGGTATGAAAGATTCATCTAATAAAGTAGGAAAGTGAATGGGAATGGACTTTTTTTTTTTTTAATAAAAACAACTGACAAATGGATACAAATGGTTTTAGAGTTGTCTATAATAATTTTGGTGTAGGGGGTGGCTCCATAGTACAATGGTTAGCATGTCTGCTTTGCAAGCAGAAGTTCCTGGGTTTGCGCCCCACGTAGAGCCATGGACCATACTCTGGGTGTGCTAGGCCCCGGGTGCGCTAGGCCCTGGGTGCGCCAGGCCCCTGAGTTCACGCTGCAAGTGTGTGGGAGAGGACACCATGGGTCAGGGGTGGAAGTGGTGGGGATTAAAGTGGGGGGAAATAAACAATTTTGGTGTAGTGGAATTCTAATTCCCTTATGGTCGGTAATTGTGTTTGTAAGAAAAATTAGCCAAGAAAAAATGAAAACACAGAAGTTAGACATTATAGAAATTATTTTTCTCCTTCAATTTGTATGCCTCTGATAACTGGATGTGGTCTTGAGAGTTCTAGCTTCTGATGTCTTAATCGAAACTTTATAATTAATCGCCTGAGCAAGTATTTTTTTGGAAGATTATTATTAGTCTTGATAATATGATATTTCACATACGAAATTATATATTTTCAAACATTTTAAAATTAAAAAGACTATTGTATTAATTAAGGTAGCACTAGGTTCCCTGGCTAATCATTCATCAACTTTTCACTCTATCTATAGTCCAACATAAACGTTCCTATTTAGTGAGCAGCATTCCTCCAGACAGTGACTCAGGAACCCTGGCTCTTTCCATTTTCTAGATCTGCCGTCTTCAATCACTGGCTTGCAAGGTTGCTGCAAAGAGGAAAACACAGTGGAGGATCCATGTGAGAAGTGTTTAGTGATCCAGATCTGAAATAGATATACATCATGTCCGCCCACATTTCACTTTCTGGAACCAAGTCATATGACCATACCTAACTTCAAGATAGATCGTGACCCATTTCTAGTTATTTCTCAGGTTATCAGGGAAAAGGGTCAGGTGAACAACTAGCTAGTCTGTCACAATTAGTTTACATTCTTTAAAATTTCAAATATTGTTCCTCTTGTTAGAATAAGATGAGTTAGTTAAGAGTCTTAGGTTTTAAGAGGCTGCTGCTTGCTGTCACAGCCCACATTTAGGCTGGTAGGAAACTCTGCCCTTTAGTCATTCTTTGAAGGAGAGACTTAATCTGTTTGACAGGTATATGGGACCCAGGCTTCTCTCTTTTTTCTTGGGTGTGGAGCTTCCTGCAGGGGCATGCGATCTGCTCCATGCTGTTTTACCCTTTGCCCCTGCAGATGGAAGGGTGGTCCTCTAGCAAGGGGATTAATTTAATTCAGGAGAGTATCAGCAAATCCTAATATTTTGATGAACAGGCTGAATGTTTTGAGAAGGAAACAGCAGAATTAGAGGGCACTAAATAACATGCTAATATTGAACCTCTGATGTGTCTTTGGTGGTGCTATTCTGGACAGTTGCCTCATAGGAAGTTTCACTTGGTCATTTTAGCATATGGTAGCCTTGTTTATACATGAATTATCATTTTTATAGAAATACGCTGCAGGTTCTAGGTCTTAAGTGAATGGTGTATAAGCTTTGTCTGAAGCAAAGGTGAGCACTTCAGTGTGTCTGCAGTCCATAGGCTCCAGAGGGGGAGTGGGTGAGGGGAGGACAAAGTGGGTAAAAGGGGCCAAATGTATGGTGACAGATGGAAACTAGACTCTTGGTGGTAAGTATAGTATAGTGTATACAGATACTGCATTATAATGTACATCTGAAACTTACATACTGTAATTCACCAATGTTATCTCAATTAAAAAAAGGACAAGAAAAAAGCAAAGCGAAAGAAATAGCAATATAAAGAATAAGATGAAGAGTAGTGAGGAAAACCAGACTGTGGTCTCTTCATGTAGGATATTGTGTGTTATGTTGCAAAGCTTGGACTTTTTTGGTATGGAAAATGAAATAGACTTTAAGCAAGGAAAATAAGACTTTATTATTTAAAATAAGGTATTTTAAAATTTAAATTTTATAAAATGATATAAAGTATAAGATCCCCAAACTCTATCATTTTCCCTCCAATTGTAAAAGACTTTTGTTTTAGAAAGATTATTTAAGGTGAATCAGTACAAGGTGCAGGCTATTGTAGCTATTGAAGTAGTCCAGGTAATGAGAAAATTTTCTTAGACTGAAAATTTAAGTTCCAAACTTTTCGATTAGATCTAATACCTAACCTAAGAAAAATATCCATAACTTTATCACTCTGCTCCTAAAATGTCTCCTAATTCATGTTAATGTAACAATTGATGATGTCAAAGAGCTAGTTGCTTTGGTTGATATAAAGGTTAGAAATAAATTATTCATAATCCAGGCAACCTGAATTCAGTATAATTAATAGTCCACAGGCTTTAGTAGTACATCAAGAACCTTAATCAGGGCAGGTCACCTGTGGGTTAGAAATAGGAAATGACAGATAAATTTAACATTATTTCAGTTATGAAATCATAGAGTTTAGAGCTGGAAGGAACTGAACAGATCAATTTAATTTCAAAAGATCAGTAATTTGAGGCCTATAAAAGCAATCAAATTGAAAAAAGTTTTAAAAAATGACCTAATTTCTGTATGCATATCCATAATTTATATCAATGCATAAATATGATCTTATAAAATCTTAGTGCTCTTTTTTTTTCTTTCTGCTTTCTCCCTTACACTCTTCCCTATCTCCACACACATCAGGGTTCTTCTCTGCCAAATTCCCCTCTCCTAGGTAACCTTTGAGAAGAACCTGGGGTGTGTCCTTATCTATTTCTATACATGGCAGGTAGATACACTAAATAATGTTTTTAGTTAGTTATATTTTTGCATATGCATGCACATGCACAGAATTTTCTCGTCACAGTTAATTTACATAAAATGAGGTAATATGTATACCTTTCAGAATCTTGCTTTACTCACGCAGTATCTCACAAAAATCTATAAAACATGATATAGTTCCAATTCCTTTTAAATGGCTATGTAATGTTTCATGGATGTACCATAATTTAGCTATTTATCTATTGGAGTGTGATAGAAACTTTTAATCACCTATATCCAGTTCTCTCTTTCAAGGCTCATGAGAAGATTACACTTCCTGTCCCACCTTGGTGAGGCTATATGATAAGTTCTGGCCAATGGCTTTTAGATAGAAGTGATATGCATTAATTACTTCTGTGCCAGAGTATTTGCTTAAAAGCGTGAGGCCCTCTATCAAACTCTTCCTCCTGCTGTAGCAATTTGTGATGTTACAGATGATGAAACCTCTGTCATTTTAGGTCCGTGAGTGAGAATTACATGGAATAAAGTTCCTCCATGAACGCGCCATGGTTATGCAGTATGAATAAGAAATAAGTCTTTGTGGTATTAAGCCTTTGAGAGTTTGGAGTTGTTTGTTACGGTTGCCATAACTTATCTTAACTGATATAATGGGAATTCTTTTTCTTTACAGTTTTCTGCACTATGAACAATGCTAATTTTAGTGCTTTTATTTCTATAGGATAAATTACTAATTTTGGAATTTGTAGGCCTATAGATATACACTAAGAATTTCGATAAATGTTGCTTAGGAGTGATAGCAAAATATGTAATCATTGGTATGGAAATATATAAAATGTATAAATCAGTATTTAAATGAAACTTAAAAATATGTTTTATGATAAAAATATATTCTACAAACTAAACATTTTCTTATAAAACTGTTAAATAAGTGATATAAACTGTAGGGTACATCATTTAATTATTTTAATAATTTCCAAATTTTTTAATTTTTAAAAAGCATTACTATTATTTGCTTGATGTGGCTATCTGTGGTTAAAATAAGCCTCTGTCTGAACTATGAATTGTGAAAGTAAAATGCATTAATTTTTTTCCAATGGCTTTCTCAGTAAATCAATAGTCATTAAATGACCTAGTCTCAATAAGTAGAGAATTTCTCTTTTCATCAACAATATTGTTCATAGTGCTGAATCTTTTCTCAACTTATATGAAATTAACAGCTATTAAATTAAAAGTTCTCTAGCCCTTGTAGTAGTATCTGAGATTTTTATATATTCTGTTTATCAGCTAAATCACAAATATAAATTATTGGATTATCATGTTTAATTAACTCAAAATGAATTCAGGCCAGACCACAGTTATGATGTGTCAGTTAAAAGTTTGAGGTTTGTTTGGCTGACTGAGTTTGGAATCCTAGCTTTGTGATTCAAGTTCTGAATAACCTCTGTGGCTCAGTAAAAAGATGATGACTATAACTAGAGAAAACAAGTTAATAGACATTTTGAAAGGTCTAGCACAAAGCAAGTGCTAAAAATCGTTAGTTTTCATTTTTATTAATAAAGTCAGTGTTATGAATTTCCATGGTAGGGGGGCTTTCAGTGAGTTTTAATGAATTTAATGACTTACTATGTGAAAATTCAACAAGGCCAGTTAAAAAAGAGGACCTGTATTCTAGGTCTCTAGCCCCAAATTGGCCCTGTGGACTCTCCATCCTCAGAAGCCTCCTTCCTGTCCTGGGAGTACCTGAAATGTCAACAGAACCCATACTGCCGGACTGGTGCTTGCAATAGTCATTATTATTACCTACATGCTTCTCTCAGGTTCTTTGCAAATTGTTTAACTTGGAGGCTGCTGTTTCTACAAATGGACACATGTGGGCTATCCCAGGGCAACTCTGGCCAGTAATTGGAGGCCACAGTCTATGAAAGGCCAGATTGGTGTGGAGTATTGGTCTACTGGTTCCAGCTCCACTGATTAAGTGCTCTCTGCTTTGCTGAGGTCTGCGTCTGTATTGAAGGACTCAGGGAATGGTGTCTAGTGCATGGGAACCGAGGTGGATGGACCCAAGGATGGCCCTCTGGCAGTACTCATCTGTGGCACCTAGGGTCTAGAAAGGGAAATGAATGTGGCATGCTAGTTCCAGTAGCATTTTGTGGATTCCTTAGGATTTCTGTGTAGATGATCATATCATTTACGGATAAAGACTTTTTTACTTCTTCCTTTTTAATCTGTATGCTTTTTATTTCTTTTTTCTTGCCTTATTGCATGGGCTAGTACTTCCAGTACAATACTGTATACAAATGGTGAGAGTGGGCATTCTCGCCTTTCCCCAATTATTTCACCATAAATATATTAGATATCTTTTATCAGGTTGAAAGAAGTTTATTCTATTACTAAGTTGCTTGAAATTTTATCAGGAATGAATGTTGAATTTCTCAGGCTTTTCTGCATATTTTGAAATGATCATATAGTATTTCATTTCTAGTCTGTTAACATGAATTACATTAATTTTTGAATGTTAAATCAACTTTTCATTCCTGAGATAAACCCCAGTTAGTCTTAATATATGATTCTTTTTATATACTATTGGATTCTATTTGCTAAAATTTTTGTGAATAATTTTTGCACCTATGTTTTTGAGAGATGTTAGTCTCTAGGTTTTTTTTTTTTTGGTACATGTTTTTGTCTGAGTTGCCTCAAGATAATGCTGGCCTTATAACATGACTAGAGTAGTGTTCCCTCATTCTCAATTTTTACAAAGAGTTTGTGTCAAATTGATATTATTTCTTTCTTAAATATTTGATAGAATTCACCAGTGAAATCATCTGAGAGGGGAGTTTTCTTTGAAGTAATATACTTAATTATAAAATCAATTTATTTGATAAATATTTCGTTATTTAGAGTTTTTATTTCTCCTTGAGCCAGTCTGGGTAATTTGTGTCCTTCATGAAATGTGTCTTTTACTTTTAAGTGAATTGCCAATAAAATTGTTTATTATATTCTCTTATTATTTTAATGTTTATAGAATCTGTATTGAGGGCTCTTTTTCATTCTTGATTTGGTGATTTGTGTCTCTCTTGATTGGGTTACTTAGAGGTTTATGTATTTTATTGATCTTTTCCAGTAAAACTTTTGGTTTTATTGATTTTTTTAAATTGATTTTTATCTGTTTTCTATTTCTTTGATTTGTGTTCTCATTTATTTTTTCTTTATTTTGCTTAAATTGGGTTTAATTTGCTTTTCTTTTATGGTAGAAGCATAAATAATTGATTTTAGATGTCTCTTGTTTTCTAGTATATACATTTAAGGCTATAAATTTTTCTCTAAGCACTACATTAGCTGCATCCCACAAATTTTCGATATGTTGTGTTTTCATTTATGTTCAGTTTTAAATAATTTCTGATTTCTCTTGTGATTTTTTTTTTGAACCATTAAATGTTAAAAGCATGTTATTTAATTTCCAAATATTTGGAGATTTTCCAGATATCCTCTGTTGTTGATATTTAGTTTGATTCTGTTTTGGTCAGAACCTATACTCAGTATCATTAAACTCTTTTTAAATTTTTTAACACTTGTTTTATTACCCAGAATATAATCTATCTTGGTGAATGTCTCATGTGCACTCATGTGCTTTCACAAGAATGTATATTCTACTATTGGTGGGTGGAATGTTCTATATATGTCCATTAGTGTAAGTTAGTTTTCTATACCCTTCCTGATATTCTGTGTACTTATTTCAATTATTGAGAGAAAAGTGTTGAAATTTTCAACTATAATTGTAGAGTACCTATTTCTCCTTTTAACTGATCAGTTTTATATATTTTGAAGTTTATTTTTAGATGCATACACATTTACAATTGCTTTTTTGTTCTTGATAAATTTGCCCCTTTATCATTATAAAATGTCCTTTATTTATAGAATATATATTGCTCTGAAGTTTACTTTGGCATTAATATAGCCACTACAGCTTTCTTTTAATCAATACTTGCATATATATTTTTTCCACCCTTTTTTCATTCTATCTGTGTCTCTATATGTCAAGTGGGTTACTTGTAGACAGAATATGATCAGTCTTGATTTTTAAAATCTGATCATTTTTGCTTTATAATTTGAATGTTTAAACAATTTACATTTAATGTAATTATTGATATCGTTAAGTTTAAGTTTACCATCTTGCCATTTGTTTTTTGTTTCATCTGTTCTTTGTTCCTTTTTTTCTCTGTTTTTATTTTATTTTGGATTACTTTAATATTTGCATGAATTCATTTTATCTTCACCATTGGATTTTTAAAAATAGACTTCATTTTTGAGAAGTTTTAAATTTACAACAAAATTGAGCGGAAAGTACAGAGATTTCCTATAAATACGTGCTCCTACACGTGCATAGCCTCCCTTCCTATTAACTTCCTGTACCAGAGTGGTGCAGTTGTTATAACTGATGAACCTTTATCAATACATCTTTATCAATACATCTAAAGTTTATAGTTTACATTAGGGTTCACTCTTAGTGTTGTACATTTTATGAGTTTTAACAAATGTAAATGACATGTATCCATTATTATAGTATCATACAGAATATTTTCCCTTTCCTAAAAATCCTCTGTGCTCTGTCTATTCATCCCTCTCTACTTCAGTTCCTAGTAACTGCTGATTTTTTTACTGTCTCTGTAGTTTTGCCTTTCCATCATATCATATAGTTGGAATCATACAGTATTTAGTCTTTCCAAATTGGCTTCTTTCACTTAGTAATATGCACTTAAGTTTAGCACTGAATAACATTTTGTTGTCTGGATATACCACCAGACACCATTTACCCTTTTACCTCCTGAAGGATATTTGGTTGTTTTCAAGTTTTGGCAATTACAAATTAAGTTATAAACATTCATGTGTACATTTCTGTATGGATATAAATTTTCAGTTCCTTTAGGTATATAACAAGGAGCATGATTGCTGTATCTTATGGTATGAGTATTTTTAGTTTTGTCAGAAATTGTCTTCAAAATGGCCGCACCATTTTGCATTTCCACCAGCAATGAATAAGAGTTCCTCTTGTTCCACGTTCTCGCCAGCATTTGGTGTCGTCAGTGTTCAGATTCTGGCCATTCTAATAGATGATTAGTGGTATCTCAGTGTTGTTTTAATTTGCAATTCCCTGATGACATATGATATGGAGAATCTTTTCGTATGCTTATTTGCTATCTGTCGTCTTTGGTGAGGTATCTGTTTTTTGTCCATTTTAAAATCAGGTTGTTCATTTTTTATTGTCAAGTTTTAAGGGTTCTTTGTATATTTTGAATAATAATCCTTTCTCTGACATGTCTTTTGCAAATATTTTCTCCAAGTCTGTGTCTTCTCATTCTTTTGATACTCTTGGCTTTTAATTATTCTTTTATTTTTAGTGGTAACACTAGGATTTTCAATATACATCTTTAATTTATCATAGTTTGCCTTCAAATGCTATTATGGCCCTTCATATATAGCATAAGAACATTACAGAAATATATTTCCATTTCCCATTTCTGTCCTTTGTTCTGTTCTTGACATAAAGTTTACTTCTACATGTGTTATAAACCCCCAATACAGTGTTTATTATTTTTGCTTTAAGTTGTCAGTTGTCATTTTTAAACTTAGGTGAAATTCACATAACAACGTTAAGCATTTTAAAGTGAACAATTCTTTGGTATTTAATACATTCACAATGTTGTGCAAGCACTACTTTTATCTGGTTTCAAATCATTTTCCTCACCCCAAAAGGAAATTCTGTACTCATTAAGTTGTTCTTCCCCATTTTCTATTGCCCCCCAACCTAGGATAACTACCAGTCCATTTTCTGTCTCTATGGGCTTACCTATTCTGTATGTTTCAAATGAATGGAATCAAATCTTATGTGATGTTTTGTGTCTTGCTTCTTTCACTTCAGTTTTTTTTTTTTACACACATGTAGTGAAGAAAGTTATCTGCATTATTTGGTTTATTATTTCTTGGTTATCTCAGATTAATTTGCTAACAGAACTTTTATTGATTTTTGCATGTAACAAAACTGTGAACTTCTTTTAAAAATAAAAAGTATACTAAACAAAGATGAGAAACGTTAAAATAATTTTTTGTGAGATTAATAAAATTGCTGGGAAATGGTTACACGTGTTATTGTGAGTACAGTTAATACTGCTCATGTTATGCAGCCAGAGAAATAATATCTAATTACCAAGAGGTTATATAAACTAACACAAATAGAATGAATTATATTATGCTAAGGGATAGAGAAATAAGTTTTGATATACAGGAAAGAATGCTTGATACTGATCTGACTTTATAGCACTATGAATTTTATTGAAGAAGATGTTAGCAATTCCTATTAACATTTATATATGACCTTAATTTTAAAAATGTTTTGAAATGGAAAAAGCTTTTGTAAATTCATATCAATGTGGAATATTAGGGGCTTTAACCTGTTCCCAAAAGAGAGAAATAAATTGACATAATTTTTATACATATTCAATCAGTCTTGTCTCTCTACTTGAAAGCTTCAAGATAATAAAATGATCAACATGCACATTAGGTCCAACTCTACTTGCTATCAATTATCTGTATTGATAAGAAAATAACACTGAAAGGAGTTTAATAAACAAACATATTTTATTTCAAAAGGCAGTCTATTCTAATGTGATACATACAGATAACTCAGACTTCAGATGAATACACTGATTTTTAAAAATATGTCTGTTGCACAGAGTTTTAGGATTTCATGGAAGTAGAGCATCTTGCAAGCTAAAAGAGTTACTCATGTTTTGCGGAGGGTAAAATATTAAGTCTTATTTATATTCCAATGCAACTCTTTCGTTTAGCTAATTGAAGATTGAGGCTTTTTTCTTTGAAAATGAGTTAAAATTTTAATGCAGTAAAAAGCATAATAGGAAATTTGAATTTTAATCTGGCATTTCTGTAACTATCTATGGAACATCAGAGCAGTTAACAACCTCTCCATGTATCTAATTATAATCTCTGGAAATAGCACCTGTATGTCCACTTATTTATGCATTCAATAAATATTCATTGACCATCCGATATATGAAATAGACTGGTTTGACCAAGACAGGTAAGCCCCTTCATTTATGATGCTTACATTCTAATTGGAAGGGGAGAAACAGAATAAACATGTAAACAAATAATATAATACCAGAAAGTTATAAGTGCTATGAGGAAAATATGAGATGGTGGGATAAAAAGTGACAAGGGTAGATTTAATGGTCAAAGGCTGTTCTGAGGAAATAATTTTTAAGCTGTGATGATGAGGAAGCCATTTGGAGATCTGGTGAAAGGGTTTTCATAATGAACGAATTACAAATACAAAAGCCCTGTTGCAAGAACAAGCTTAGAATGTTCGGGGAACAGAGAAAGTGATAGGTGGAATGAGAGAGTGGTATGACATGATGTTAGAGAAGTAGACACAGATTAATTCTACCTACTGGATTTTCAAAAACACCTTTGTTGAGGTATAATTGACATACATTAAGTTGCCTGTATTATTTTCTGAGGGCTGCCATAATGGATGAAATTGTGTCTTAATTTCTCTTTCTGATAGTTTGTGGTTGGTATATAGAAGTGCCACAGATTTTTTTTTTACATTAACTTTGTATCCTGCGACAATATTGAATTCATTTATTAATTCAAACAGGTTTTTTGTTGTTGTTGTTGTCTTTAGGGTTTTCTATATATAGTATCATGTCATCTGCAAACAGCGGTAATTCTGCTGCTTCCTTTCTGATTTGGATATCTTTTTATTCTTTTTCCTGCCTAACTTCTCTGGCTAGGTCTTCCCATACTATGTTGAATAAGAGTATTGAGAGTGGGCATCCTTATCGTTTAACTCAGAGGAAAAGCTTTCAGCTTTTCATCATTGAGTGTGATGTTAGCTGTGAGTTGTCATATAAGGCTATTATTATGTTGAGGTATGTTCTCTCTATAACCAATTTGTTGAGAGTTTTTATCATAACAGGATGTTGAAAAATTTCAAAAACTTTTCCTTTGTTGAGATGATCATATGCTTTTTTCCCTTCCTTTCGTTGATGTGGTGTATCAGCATTGATTAATCTGCAGATGTCGAACCATCCTTGCATCCTTGGAATAAATTCCACTTGATCATGGTGTATGATTCATTTAATGTATTGTTGAATTTGATTTGCCAATATTTTGTTGAGAGTTTTTACATCTATGTTCATCAAAGATATTGGCCTGTAATTGTGTGTGTGTGTGTGTGTGTGTGTGTATGGCATTCATGTCTGGTTTTAATATCAGGGTAATGCCAGCCTTGTAAAATGAGTTTGGAAGTGTTCCCTGCTCGTCAATTTGTTGGAAGAGTTTGAGAAGGGTAGATTTTAAATCTTTGAATGTGTGGTTGAATTCACCAGTGTGGCCCTGTTTGTTGGAAGATTTTTGATTAGTGATTCTTTCTTTTCACTAGTAATCAGTCTATTCCGATTTTCTATTTCTTCATAACTCACACTTGGAAGGTTGTATATTTCTGGAAATTTAGCCATTTATTTGTCTAGGATGTCTGATTTTTTGGCCTTTAATTGTTCATAGTAGTCTCTTATGATCTTTTGTATTTCTGTGGTTTCAGTTGTAATGTCTCCTCTTTCATTTCTGATTTTATTTTAATCTTCCCTCTTGGTAAATCTAGCTAAGGGTTTGTCAATTTTATTTATTTATTCAAACATTGAACTCTTAGTTTTATTGATATTTTCTATTGTGTTTTTAGTCTCTTTCTGCTCTGATCTTTTCTTTTTTCTACTAACTTTGGGCTTCATTTAGTCTTTTTATAGTTCCTTTAGTTGTAAAGTTAGGTTGTTTACTAGAGATTTTTTTAATTCATGAGATAGGCCTGTGTTTTGCTATGAATGGCCCTCTTTAGACCACCTTTGCTGCATCCCATCGATTTTAGTATGTTGTGTTTCTGTTTTCCTTTGTCTGTAGGTATTTTTAACCTCTCCTTTGATGTCTTCAATGACCCATTGGTTGTTCAGTAGTATGTTGTTTAATCTTCACTTTTTTTGTGTGTGTTTTTTTTTTCCAGTTATTTTTCTCATAATTGATTTTTGCTTTCATTCCATTGTGGTTGGAAAAGATGCATGATATATTTCAGTCATCTTGAATTGATTGAGACTTGTTTTTTGGTCTAATATATGATCCATTCTGAACAATGTTCCATGTGCACTTGAGAAGAATTTATAATCTGCTGCTTTGGATCGAATGTTCCTTGTATGTCTATTAAGTGCATCTACATTTGGTCTAATGTGTCGTTTAAGGCCCATGTTTCCTCACTGATTTTCTGGATGATCTATCCATTGATGTAAGTGCAGTATTAAAGTCCCCTACTATTATTGTAATGCTGTCAATTTCTCCTTTGATTTTGTTAATATTTGCTTTGTATGTTTTGGTGCTTTTGTATTGAGTGTATATTTATAAATGTTTATATCTTCTTGCTAGCTTTACCCTTTTATCATTATGTAATGCTGTTCTTCATTTTTTATTACGGCTTTTATTTTAAAGTCTATTTTGTCTGAGTATAACTACACTAGCTTTCTTTGTGTTTCCATTTGCATGGAACATCTTTCTGTATCCCCTCTCTTTCTGAAATGAATCTCTTGTAGCCAGCATATAGATGGGTCTTGTTTCTTATCCATTCAGCCATTCTATATTTTTGATTGGAGAATTTAGTCCATTTATATTTAAAGTAATTATTGACAGGTATGTACTTGTTGTCATTTTGTTCATTGTTTTCTGGTTGTTTTTGTAGTTTCTCTCTGTTGCTTTCTTATTCTCTTTCTCTCTTCCCTTGTATTTCTTGTGCTTTGATGGCTTTTTTTTTTTAGCGTTAGGTTTTTATTTCTTTTTCGTTTTCTTTTATGTATTTACTATAATTTTTGCTTTGTAGTTACCATGAGGTTCATATGTAACATCCCATATATATAATGGTTTGTTTTATATTGATATCAACTTAAATTTGAGCATCTTTCAAAACTTTACATTTGTACTCCCACTCTCCCATCTGCTACATATTACATTTTTGATGTCAATTTACATCTTTTTATTTTATGCATCCCCTAACTAGTTTTAGTTAACTTTGCTACTTTTGTCTTTTAACCTTCCTACTTTATAAATGATCTATTTATTACCTTTACTATACATTTACTTTTACCAGTGAGATTTTTACTTTTGTATGTTTTCTTGTTATTAATTTGTGTCATTTCTTTTCAGCTTAAAGAAGTCCCTTTGACATCTCTTATAAGGCTGATGTAGTGGCGATGAACTCCTTTAGCTTTTGTGGGCCTGGAAAACTCTTAATCGCTCTTTCCATTTTTAATGATAATCTTGCCATGTAGACAATTGTAGGTTTGAAGTTTTCCTTTCATTACTTTGGATATGTTATGTGAGAAATGGGAAAGGTGAAACTAGAGATATAAAATAGATTTTGGAAAACTTTGTAAATAATACCAAAAAGTTTGGACTTTTTTCTGAGGGCAATGGGAAATTCTCTGAACTTTTGGCATATTTTGTTATAGTGAGGAAAATGTATTGAAAGGAGTAAAATTGATTTAATAACTATGGAGATGGAGAAAACTGTATGTTGGTTTTAAAAAATTCAACAATTATTTATTCATGTACTCCCTTAGCTATTTAGGTATTCAACAAATATAATGACTGCCTACTATGTACTAGGTATTGTGACTAAACGTTTCTTAAATAAATAAATGTTGAATTATTTTAAATTAGTTATCATTTATTGAACACTTATTATATATCAGATACTGTTAAGTGCTCTACATAAATAAGGATGTTACCTTTAAGTAGATGAAGAAACTGAAGTAAAGAGAGCTCAAGCATATCAATGTCATATAGCTGGTAAATGGCAGAGACAGGATTTGATTTCAGATCAGTTCGACATCTTATCGGATTTGGTCATTCACTTAAATGACTATTGTTTTACATGTAAATTTTATTTATTTATTTTAATCTAAAGAAAAACAACAAAATATGTGAACTAATTAACTTTTTTGGTTTTAATCAGCAACATATATACCAGTTATCCTGGATTTCCATAAAGAAGTTGTCTTTGCTTTGTAGATGAGTAATAATTTTATATATCTCTAAATGAGTACTTTGGTAAAATTTGGGGCACTCAAGCCCCAAATAAATTTTCATTCCCATGTCTCACTTAGATAATAAGATTTTTTCCCTTCTGTGTATATCCTTTGTTAATATTTATTAAAAGGGTAATTTTATTTTGAAATAGGAGAGAGGGGAATTTATGCTGCAAAAATATCAGTTTCCAGAGGAAGATGTTGTGAAATTGTTTATCTAAACACCTTTCATTTGGGGTTCAGTATGAATTTTCAATAGACGTTTTTCAGATAAGGAAGCAGTAATTCAAACGCAATTATACAAACAAGAAGATCAGAGAGGAATTATCCTAGAGAATATAAAATGGACCAAGAGCTCTTCGTCTGAGTCGTTGCAGCATCGGCTCACCAATGCAAAGAAAGGTAGGTGTCTATGCTGAGAAGGCTCTGTGAAAGGGATGTGCTTATTCTAAGTTTTTTCACTTTCACCATTTTAGCATTTATTCAAAAATGGCAAAAGCTGAGTGGTAATTTGTTCAGATAGGCTCTGAGAATTTTAATTATTGTTCCCCAAAAGTTCAATGTTGAATGAAGTTGAGTGAACTACATACACGAGGCTAAGAAAAAAATTTCATTGACTTGAAGAGGAAAAACTGGTCATTTCTCTAATGAAAGCTGATCGATGTTCATGATTTTCCTATTTACATTTTGGTTTAAATATTTTTGTCAAAGGATAATCTGTTCATTAAATCCTCTTTACTAATTACTAATAATTATCTTTGATGACAATATCTTTTTGGGAAAACTTAAATTCAATTTTGAGTACCTGGAGGTGTAATTTACTCTGTGTTATTTTAGTTATTTAATAGCTAAACTACCTTGGATAGTATCTGCAGCACATACCTGCCTTATAGTACATTTTGCTCTCTAGAAAAATGTATTGCTTTAGTAAATTTCCTGGATTGTTTATAGGGTGGGCAATTAATTCTTTTCATAGTATAGTAAGGGATTTGGAGAGAAAGGTTTGGTGAAGGAAATTAGCAGAGCAGAGAAAAATGTGGTTTTTAAGAATGAAGGTAGTGAGAGCAAAAAAAAAAAAGAAAGAAAAAAGAGAGAGCAAAGGAGGAATAAGAGTCAAAAGAAAAAAGCTGTCTTACAATAAGGAAAAACATTGAAAGTGTAGACATATATGGTTATGACACTGGAAAAGTTATTTAGGTCCTGAAATCATGCCTTCTGTGTTTAGCTGTTCATTAATAATTTAAAGGCAATTACGTTGCAGAGGTGAGAATCCAGGTGATAAAAGAAAAATCGTGGCAGATCGTGTACGCACGGTTCCATCGTCTTCTGTAGCATTCCAAGTACTTCACGTGTATTGTTTTATTCTTTTTTATGAATTTTGGAAGGGGCAAGTAGAAAAATGAAGGTACAAAGATATTAAGTTGCTCATTTACACACAATTACAATGAAATCTGGAAGCAGAATTCTAGATCAGTTAACTTTTAGACAAGGAGTCTGACACTAATTTATCACATGGAACCATGACTGTGTTGAAAAGGCCTTCCTGATCATCTTCTGATTCTGAGCTCTCCTTTTCTAGATGAGGAACTTGAGGCCAAGAAAGATCCTGTGGATGAAGTTTTACTAGTTGCAAAAAAGGAGAAAAAATAATTCTTACTTCCTTTACATTCTCAGTTATACAGCTACTTTGCTGATAATTTAGCACTTTTAATTTTTTCTTTTGTTAGTTTAGAGTTTTACATTTATAAAAGGAACTTTGAAAAAAAATATAGTGTTCATAACGAACATGACAAAAAATGCACAGAAGTTCCAGAACATTTTTTCATCCTACAATTTAAAAACAGATCAGGCATGCTTGTCCCTTTCTGTTTTGCAGATGGGGAAATAAGGACCAAATAGATTAAATATTTTAGTTGATTTCTCATAGATCCATAGGAGATCTTGAAATAAAATTCTTGAATGCAGTTTTCATTTTTTCTTATAAGTTAATTGAAGCCAAAATTCTGGTTAACTGAGTCTATGAAATTTCAGTTAATAGAGGTCTTAATGTATGCAGCTTAAAGATATTATTGGGATATAACTGACAGATTTGAGAAAAATCTTGATACATATTTGATGATTGAATTATAATTAATTTAATAGGATAAGCAAAAAAGTTTGCGTTCAAAGATAATAACACTACTTCATTAAAATGTGTATTTTCTTTTCTGACAATGATACTCGAGAAGGAAAAAAAATCCAAATATACCTAGCAAACATTACAATATTTGATGATAAAAAAATCTTCTTAATCTTTGAAGTGATCAACTTACATTCAAACATCTGAAACTTGATTACTCACTCTCAGTAGCAGAACTAAAATAATTATGTCATAACATTATCCAGATCATTATGATGCCCAGTTGATACTGAACAAACTCTCCCATCAGACTCTATTGAGATACATGTTCTCCTTCTGCCTGAGGCACAGTGGACCCTCTGGCGTCTTCTCTGTAGCCAAAACGTGTATTATTTCCCAGTAGATCCGCCATCCTTAGCTGTATTACTCCATTGTGTCAACTTATGCTTTTCACATCTGTAATCTTTTTAAGATAATGAGTTCATAACATCTTCTGAATAACGTAATTTTTTAATTTGTCCAATTTTACTTCTTTCAGCTTTAAAATAATAGCCTAAGAGTGGAGAAGGTGGGGTTTCTAGATTTCTGGGTTAGCTCCGTAATACCAATGGTAATTTTAGTTGATCTTTTCTGGATTTCCGTAGCTTCATCTTGTCTTCCTTGACAGGCAATGGGTAAGATTATATGTAAGATTATTTGCACTGAGATGGTAATGAAGTTTGATTACACATTTCCTTGGCTTCTTTGCCTTTCCTTTCTCATTATGACTGGTTTGCTGGCCTTTTAAGCTATTGAACCAACGTTTTTAAAAAACTACAGTTCTAAGAAAGCTCTTACTGGAGCCTAAATGTTATGATCATAGAGGCAGGGATTCGGATTATTTTCATTGAATGAATTGTTTTACACTCAGTTGACATATGTATCTCTGCCACTTTTTTGTTGTAGTGTTTCAGGCTTGCCGCTTCACTGCCCTATAGAGCTAAGTGGTACTTGCAAGCAGGATCTTCACTATGTGAGCCCTTACACAAATGTGTGGGGTTTGGGGGTCACAGGCACATCTAAGTGTATCAAGAAAGGTTATTGAGAGTATTAACTATGCAAAAACACCTAATATAGGGCCTAGGACAAAGTAGGCATTCAATAAATATACATATATGTATGTATATATATTTATATAGGTATTACTATATATATATATATTTTTTTATCTCTTTCCAAATATCCTTTTTGAATGTCCTAAAGGATATATCTAACAGATTCTTTAATTTTATCTTTGGTTTAGCATGAGTGCTCTCTTCCTGATATCCATGCTTTTTGGCCTTGCATTTGGGCAAGCAACGTCTTTCTGTATTCCAACTGAGTATATAATGCATGTCGAAAGGAAAGAATGTGCTTATTGCCTCTCTGTCAACACAACCATCTGTGCTGGATATTGTATGACACGGGTATGTAGTTCATCTCACTTATTTTAGTTGTAAATTAGATAAACCTAGACTCAATTCCTTTCTATCCAGAAAGGAGGAATTGAGATAAGCCACAACCTCATTTCCCAAATCTAATGGTTACTGGCTTCTTAGAGGTTGAGTGCACAGGTTACAATATCATGTGGATCTTCTTGGCATAATGGTACAGATAATTTTATAACAGTTTACTTCCAAACTTTATTTAAACCTTATATTATTCCCATGATCAGGGGTAAAAGGGGGTGTATGCCACTTTTGTCTTTATGGGGTTCAGTGAGGATGTGTTAAGTTGGCATTGGGGAATGGGACTATTCCCCAATGGGAATCTTCCTCCATTCCTATTTATGACAAAGGAATATAAGTGAATTAATTTTTATTTGTTTCCATTATCCATATATATTTTAAAGTCCTATCACACTCTTTTTTCTGTTCTTTCCTCAGGATATCAATGGCAAGCTGTTTCTCCCCAAATATGCTCTGTCTCAGGATGTTTGTACATATAGAGACTTTATGTACAAGACTGTAGAAATACCAGGATGCCCCCGCCATGTTACTTCGTATTTTTCCTATCCTGTAGCTGTAAGCTGTAAGTGTGGCAAGTGTAATACTGATTATAGTGACTGTATACATGAGGCCATCAAGACAAACTACTGCACCAAACCACAGAAGTCCTATGTGGTGGGATTTTCTATCTGATTTCAATAGCAATGTAATTTGCAATTCAATTAAATGTGTTTATCTGGAATAAAACTAATAACATGTCAATATACTTCACAACACATGGTGTACATTTTGAGTATTATTTTATCCATACCCGTACCCGTGCATGCATTAGAGAGCTTAGGGGCTTGAGAAGATAAGATGACTGGAAAAGGCTTTCGCGCTCATACGAAGGATGGTTGCCCTATGAGAGAGCAGTGTGCAGGTGAAATGGAGAATAGGGACATGAAATATTAATGGAAGCCAGCCTTGAGCAAACTCCCTAACAGAGGGCTGTGAAGTTTGTCTTGACATAGAAAATGAACATAGGAATACTACAGAGCTATAAGGAAGGGGTAAAGTAATCTGCAGCTGAAGGAACACTTGGCATTAGGGTACCCATTAGGTCTGAACACGAGACTTTTCACTCATGAATTAAGTATTATCTGCATTTGATATATAGTTTTCAGAGGGGATATTATATTCCTGCAGCTTTAAGTGTTCATGTTATCA
Organism: Pteropus alecto; assembly: GCF_000325575.1. Lineage (NCBI taxonomy): Eukaryota > Metazoa > Chordata > Mammalia > Chiroptera > Pteropodidae > Pteropus > Pteropus alecto. The sequence goes on from NW_006442103.1 coordinate 13,818,513, forward strand.
AGTGATATGAGAACCCAAAGCCCCAGAGTAATAGATGGAGAACCTGCTATTATCACCTTCCAAAGTACTGGAGTGGAGATGGAGAGTAAGGAATACGGGAAATCTGCAATGTAGTACTTTATCCTGGTCGTTCAAATGTTTACCAAAACTCGTTAAATACTGTGTTCTATTCTAAGAACTATTCTCTTTAATTTAATTACTCTGGTGGTCTGACTGACTCATGAAAGTTATACCCCCAAAGCCTAGAAAAGAGGCCACGATCATTTTACATGTAGAAGTCTAAATCCTTTGTAGTCCTTCAAGTAATAGGAGACAGGTTCCAGCATTTATACCAAAAGCAACTGGTGTTGTTTCGGCTTTTGATGTCATGAAATACTAGTATGATTTTGGAAGATTATAGAGATAGGGGAAGAGTGCTAAGGGATTTAATAGAGTAGAATGATCCTAAATTGTAATATAAACCTTCATTCATATTGAAACCCTGTTGCCTGGTAAATGTGCTTGGTAAGCGGCTATGTATTTTTCTCTTTCTTCCTTAGGTACTCTTTAATGAGAGTTGGTTTCAACAGATATGTGAAGTGAGACAGGCCTAGTACCCTGCAGACTTGACCTCAGAAAGATGATTTATCCTGTATTTGTTCATTTCTCTTCATCTAAACCGTTCTCATCAGGGTGAAAATCAATTGTCAGCAGGGCTAGTTGGCTTCGCTATATCCTGGGCACTTTGCCTGTGTGCTGTCAGTTCCCCAGTGGGTGGTGAGGTGGTATAGATGGATTAGTATCAAGCACACGCTCTGCCAATGGAGAGGGAATAGTTTATATATGATGTCAGGAATTTACATTATTTTTACCTTAATATCTGAAGTTGATATTAAGGGTCTCCGAATATTAATCTGGGGCTTTTGGTTCTCACGTTACTTGATAACATGGACACTTAAAGCTGCAGGATTATAATATCTTCTCTGAAAATTGTCTATCAAACACAGATATTTGATTATTGAATAAAAATTCTAATGTTCAAACCTAACTGGCACTAATCACATATGACTTTCATGGTACCCGAAATGTATTTTCGAGGACTCGAACGATGGAAAGGCTGAGAGGTTTAGGGAGGCCCTTGTAAGTAGTCCAGTTCAGAAGACATGGCTTACACGGGCTTACTTTGCCTGGGGAGAAGGCTAGATGTCGTAATGGATGAGGTGGGCCAGTGCCATCATGGGCCACAGATCCCATCAGAGACAACTTGTTTCCTCTCACCAATGGCAACCCATTTGGGATAGATGCACATATAAATTATATTAAACTATTCTTGAAAGTGGAGTTGCCCAAGACAAAGAATCTTTAGGAGAGAGTTCAGGGATGGACATGACCAACAATTTGCCTCAACGGGATCCAGAAACTTGGATCCTTGGAAATGCTGTTTTGGAGGGTATTGGCAGTCTTTGGGTTTAAAAGACGGAGAATGAATAGAGAACTTAGGAATGGGAAAGTGTAGAATCAGTGCTTGTGTAATAAGAGAAAGATGGAAACTTTGGCATATCTTCTAAAGTGGTCTTTAAATTCAGCCTAAAGTTTAAAGGAGTCAGTTCTGGGCAGAGGAAGTTTGAGACTCAGTGTTTTTTTTTTTTTCCTAAATCCTTCTTGTTTCTCATTTGATCCTGCAATATAAAGAGTTATTTCATAACTAAATGGACTTGGGATCAGGACAGCAGCTATCTCTGCTCTTCTGATGGCCAAACCCTTTAGGAGTAAGTGAATGTAATAGGATAGATATAGTGGCAAGTAATAGCATAATGCTTCCTGATGATAGAAAATTTAAGCAATAACAGTTCTCTTTTATATAAGAAATTGCCCCTCTTACCATCCTCTTTGAGCAGCAAGTCTGCGTCTTGAGTGCAGTGAGAATTCTTTTATCGAGGTAGCTTCCAGGCTGAGGGTATTATTCCGTGCAGGTTCTTCCCTACCCTCTTACCGCTCCTGGCTCATTCCTATTTATCTTTTAAAACAGCTCTGTGTCACTTCCTCTACTTCTGTTACCCTCCCTCCTGTTGTTTTTGCCTGCCTTGCATCCATGTCCCTTCTGGTAGCTGTACCTTGATTTCTTTGGGGGTTCTCTCTACCCTTATTTTCAATGAAATAGATATGATTTGAGTGGGGCTAATGAGGGTGGGCATGCTACTTAGGCTCAACTAAGCCAGATGATTAAGGGATGGACATGTGACCCAATCTCTTCAGTAGGAGTCAGTCCCAGGGCTTCTGCTGTAACTTTTGGACAAAGAGAAGTACATGGCCTAAGTCAGGGTTCCCACGCTGACAGAATGTGAGCCTAGACTGCCGGCCATCTCTGTCCTCTCTTGCAGATGGCCTGCCTGAGAATAAAGCCAGCCCAGAGGGGAGCAAGCGGGAGTAAGAAGAGAGAGACCTGTTGATATTACTTGAGCATAATCTGAAGCCAACTTTAACTCTTAAATCATAACTTTCCTTTTCTGCTTAAGCTAGTTAGAATTGGGTTTCTGACAGTTGCAACTTCAGAGTATTGACAGATTCAGCATCTTTATTACTAGTTTCAAAAGATGCTGCCGATCCCATCCTGCACTTCCTCTAGAATCTTACTGTTTCCTCTGCATCTGCTCTCGCCTCTTCTTTGCTGAACTTTGCTCCTCAGTGTGAAGCAGTCTTCAATCTCTTCTCATACTAAGCAGAGAAAAACAAAAGCAAAAACAAAGAACAACCCTCTCCTGACCCCGTAAACCTTCTATTTGTTTGCCCCTCTCTCCTTGAATTTTTATTCCAGTTTCTTTGGGAAAGAGCCCTATGTAGCCAATTTTGGCTGCTATAACAGAATGCCACAGGCTGGCTAGCTGATAAACAACAAGAATCTATTTCTCACAGCTCTGAAGTCTGGGAAGTTCAAGATCATGGTGACAGCATGGTCGTATTCTGGTGACAGCCCTTTTTCCTGGTTCACAGCCAGCGCCTTCTCTCTGTGCCCTCAGTGGTGGAAGGGGCAAGGGATCTCTGTGGGATTTCTTTTATGAGAACACTAATCCATTCATGAAGATGCTGCCCTCGTGGCCTGGGCATCTCCCAAAGGCCCCGCCTCCTAACGTCATATCAGGCATTAGGATTTCAACTTATGAATTTTAGGGGGACACAAACATTCAGACCACAGCAAGCTCCCTATGTGAACCATTTACTTTCTCACTTCTCATTCTCTTCTCAACCGGCTACAATTTGACCTCCACTCCTATCTTCCTTTGCAACTGTTTTCAGTAAGGTCAACGGTGACTTGTTAATGGTCCAACATACAGGACACTATTTAATTCTGACCTTGCCTGACCTTATTTCTTCCTCAGTGGAGCCAGTGGAGGTCACATATCTGGGTTCACAATGTAATACATCCATGGCATGTATAACCAGTCCCAACGAGGCTGAAGTCAACAATTTCCTCCTTCTATGCCTTTTTTTCCTACTGTTTTTTTCTAAAATGACTCAAAATCTATGGTATGGTCGTTAGCAGGCAACAGTAACGTAATTCTGGACCGTACTTCCTTTTGCGACTGTAACTTTGCTTGGTGCTGTAGGGGTGAAGACTGTAAACTTTGTGGCTAGTAGTGTGATAACCTAATGGGTCCTATTGACCTTTTGGTCACTGTTAAATGTAGAGCATATGAGAAACAGGTTTGTATTAATTCAACTTTGGATGTCTTAAGGAATTATACCCATTTCAGTAAAAGCTAGTTTAGATGGCAGTTACTGAAAGAATGCCGATAGTTAACAGAGACTCTCTAGTTTGAGATTAAGAAATGAATAGGGAGTAAAGAATCATTTTGGGCTTTTAATTCGGTAGAGGATTTTAATTTTTTTAACTTTAATTTCTCACAGAAGTCTTAAACATGACAGTGGCTCAGATTTTTCAGATCTGGGCACTGCTACTTTTATGTTGCAGATTCCTAAACTACAGTTCTAGGCCAGACTTCTTCTCTCAGCTGTTTGTGTTTCCTCCTGGATGTCTTAAGTCATCTCCAACTTACATGATCACTAAAACGTGCTTTTCCTCCCGTGAGCCACCATCTTCCATCCCAAGAAACCTGGAGATGATTCTATGCTCCT
>NW_006442103.1:13822660-13831126 GCF_000325575.1 Pteropus alecto
TGTCAACTTCTTCTTGGTAAGATTTCCAATACTGAAGCTCAGTAGTCTTTAAAAGGTTCAAATTTGATTTTCTAACTCACTGTTTAAAATTTCCCCGATGACCTCTGTACCAAGATAAAACCCCTGAGCACCGTTTAGCAGAGCCCTTCATCACCTCGGTTCCTGATGTGCCCTCGTTGAATGTTTCCATACCTTCTCTGTTTTGGGGTCTTGCACGTTGCTCCCCAGTAGTCTCCTTATCTTCTCTATGCCTTTTATTACCTTGGACTTGGCTAATTTGTATGGGTTCTTCAGGATTCAGTTTAGAGACCTCAAAATTCAGGAAAACCCTCTCCCCTGACTAGCTTCCCCAAAGTCGAATGGGTCCATTCTGGGTTGATGATTATCACAGCACTTGTCTGATGGTAATTAAACTTGCCAGCTTTTTTTCTGTTCTAAACTTCTTGAGGGCAAAGACTTGTCTTGTTCATCTTAGCATATCAGTATTCTTACAAAGTTTTTTTAATGTATGAAATAGTAGCCCCAAAACAAAGTAAAGGAAAAGTATTCTAATATTAGAGTGGGTTGCATCTTACAAGGCAGAGCAGGCCGAGATAAAAATATAGGAAGTCTGGCAAGGACTATGCATATCAAGTCTTTGAATTAAAATGGAATCGGGAAATATATCAAAAGCTATTCATTAATTCAACAAATGCTTTCAAACAGGTATTTGCTGAAGTATCTTCAATTACACATGATGTATGTTTGATTGGTAATTAACAAAATCTCTCTCTGTCAACATAATTATAACAATAGGTAATATTCATTAATTATGAGGTGTCCTAAGCACTTTCTTGGTTATTTCTTTCAATTTATATTTCTTCTACTTTATATAAGTAAAACCATCATAAATTATATGGGAAAAAGAATCCCCAAAATAAATACCAAAGCGTTTGGAAGGGTTTCTGGCACATTAGCTGAAAGCTTTATGAAATCAGCATGAATTTTGCCTTACTTCTATTCTTCATGATTCCCATGTCCCCAGCAGATAGCCATCTGAATAGTCTAAATACGTTCCTGGGATGTATTCCTTCTTTGTTATGAGGATATGAACAAAACGATTAACAACATTTTGCTCTAGAGTAGTCATTTCACCTCTCAGGGGAGACCTACATATGATACCTTACAGGTACGCTTTATAGTAAAAAAAATAATGAGTCACGTGGAAAGAAAACAGCAACCTTTTGTCTTTCTTAAAATATACACAAATTTAGTTTTGATGAGTCTAAACTAAGACATTAGAGTTAATTGACTATCTTGAAGGACCCCCGAATGCTCCCGCCTAGGCGAAGGGGAAGTGGGGTTGCTGGTCAAAGGGATGTCAAGGGAGCAGTGAACCAGGAGAATCGGGGTGCACCTCCCGAATTCCCACTCGCTGCCCTTAGGGCCATGGAAACCATGTTTTACCCATGATGCGGACGGTGCCTCTTCCTTTCGATCTTTGACAACCGTACTTCAGAAGGGAAGATAAGCTTTCTCCTTCACTGTCATCATCCCATGAGCCCCCTTGTCACCAAGCCAAACCCCTTAGCCCTGCTCACAGGTGACAGGGAGAGCAACAATCATCGATGACTGTGCAGAGGACTGCATCGGACCCGGTGTCTTCTGGGAAAGACGTATAAATTGGGTAAAACAGCATTAATTGAAATATAATTATATGCAATAAAAGTCTAAGCTTAGGGTGTTGTTTCTAAGTCCACCCCACAGGAGTAATTGCTACGGAAAGGGGTTACCACTATGTCCTTTCTTCATCATATTGTTTGGGATAACTAGTTGTTGTAACTTTAGTCATGGGAATGTGTGAATGAAGACATAATAGGATTTTAAGATAAATCAAAGAGGCAATTTCAGTACATAGAAAATTTAATTTGAAATAACTTAAAATATTTCATCAAGAAGTTTTAATTCAGTGTCTTGGCTCCAGGTGCTTAAGGAAATGTTTCGGTCTCACTTCAGATTAGTTCAGGTAAACAGACAAAACCAAAAATTTGTGTGTGTGTGTGTGTGTGCACACATATATGTATACATGTAAGCACACACACATACATATATTGAAGTTTTATATAATATATATATATATATGTATTCCAAGAGATTATATTCAAGATATATAGGAATTCAAGATATATTTTCAAGATACATACAAATCTACCCTGACTCAGAGGCGGAATTTTCTCATTTTACTCATTTTACTTATATTTTGGAAAAGTTACTTCTAGAGGGGCACATTAATACATTTATGGAGCAGATATTATTCTTCCACTTTTTACTATTGTAGCCTTCTTTAAGGTTGTTATTCAGATATAGAATGAAACTCGCTATTGTTGAGTCACTGATGAGTCGGACTTGCAAGAAACCGGAGCATACATTTGGGCCTTTTTTCCGTCTTTAGGCAGACAGATGAGCTAAAGGCACTGGGAGAGATGGGTCGTTTGGTTCTTTGCTTAAAAGGTTCTATTTCTCAACTTCTGGGGCACAAACATCTATTTCATAAAGTGATTGTTCTTAATAGAATCTAAATAGCCGTGTACAATTAAATTTTTAGCTTGCTTCCGATCTTGACTATTTTTTTTCCCTAGAAAAGCTTCCTCCAAAGTCAGCGGCAGCAGCCAGCGTGGCAGGAGAAGCGTGGAGCGTGGTCTCGCGGGGCGAGGCCCTCGCACGGGGCTGCGCCTTCGACCACTGTGTTTCGTAAAGCTTCTTGGAAGCGCACACTTTTCTTTAGAGCACAGGTGTACGAACTTATTCAGGGGTTCCCCAGTCTCCCATACTTTCACTTTCGCGTGGCCTTTTAAAATGTAAAAATGAAAAAAAATAAACCTTCATAATTTACTAAATGTACCAAGTTGTTAGAAATGAATAAATACATCAATTTAAATCCTAATTTTAGGTTTATATACTTAAAATGAAGCATCAAGACCGTAAAAGAACACGAAAGCTTTATTCTTATGGGGGACTTACATAGAATAAACCAGGTTTCTGGTGTGTGCGGCAGTATTTTTGTTGCCTTAGGTTGTCTCTGTTCTGTGCACATAACCAGAAGAAGGTGCTTTTCTTTATTTCGGTTTGGCCAAGGATGCTCATGATGTCACATTTGAATTATGAAGGATTTTGTTTTATTTATTTTAAATTGACGAAAACTGTAGTTCTTAATCTATAAAGAAGAATTCTCTAGGTGAATAAATAAGAAAAATACAAAAAAATTAGGAAAACATGTAAACTCAAGTTATGAGGTATTTTGAAGGTACAGTGCCAGTAGAAATTCTCTTCCCCATAGTTTGTAACTGCCACATCTCTTATTTTAGTCTTCCTATCCTTACACTTGGAGAAACAGGGAAGTTTGAGATAAGAACCCTTTTGTGGATGTGAGGGTTGCAGTAGTTCAGAGTCAGAAAAAGAAAGTAATAAAGCAATATTAAAACGTCTTTATAGAAGAACAAAAATATTTCCTTAAAAAGTCTTTAAAAGTTTTTTTTTTTTTCGGTACTAGTCTATGTAAGCCCTCTTTCCAGAGAGAGGGTTTTTTTTTTTTTTTAAAAATACTAGGAAAGTATGACTTATTCAAATTAGATTTTCCATGCTATATTTAGTTTTACAGATGTGTTTAGTTCTAAAACTGTGGTTTACTGTATTCTGGGGGAGAGTATGTATATTAAAAAAATCCCAGGAAACCCTTACACTCTACTCAGACACAGTCATTTATAACATGACTATGCCATGATCTCTCCATTCCAGGAGCTTATTGCTTCTGTTAACTAGAAATCCCTGAATTCTCTGTATCTCACTTTCTATGGCTGGAATCTGAGAAACTGATCCATTATCACTCTTTTGAATAGCCAAGTTTTAAAAGTATATCAGAGTTTTTGATCATTTTTTTTTTTTCTGAGAGTTAAATATGTCATTCCTTTCACATAATGAACATCAGGAATCCCTACCCGGCAAACCAGTTTCATCCTGCGTGATGCGTATGCCAGAGGCATGCAGACCACACGTGAATATGCGCTCACTCTCAGACAATACACATAGGCATTCACTTGAGGGGTAAACCAGGAATGAGCCAAACATACATACATGTGCAAATGTACAATCGACAGCAAATTATTTTAGGTCCTAATGTCCTTCGAATATTAAAAATGAGCCGGCAGATAGCTCCTGTGACATTTCCATGAAAATTCTAGATTGCAATTTTCATAGAAGTAGCTTCATATCACATCTCGTGAGTTTCGTATTGCACAGCAAAGGACCATGCTGAATATCATGCCAAAGATCTGAAACAGAAGGAAGCACTTATTAATGATTTTCAAACGATAAAAATTGATTAGAAGGTCAGTAAACAGCCTGTGTGTCTAACTTTACACATAATTATAGTCAATGAGTACTGGCATTTTTATATGGGCTACTTAATTATGGCTACTGGTTAAAGACTTCCATATTAACTCTGCTTAAAACACATTCCAATTTTTTTGTTAAAAAATAACAAGGCTCTGCTTTAAGAGAAGGGTTCTATTTATAGCTTATAGCACAGTTCTTAATAATTGTAAAAGACTAATAATACACTACTGGTTTTGGAATTTTATATTTCAGGTTAATCCCAGATCTTTTAAATATTCACTTTGAAAAGTGTTTATAACCATTAGTTGTTTAAATACCCTTGGGTTCTAAATAGTTTTCTATTGTTGGAAAAGCTTTGGATTTTTCGCAACAGTGACCACATATTAAAAAGTGGAGCATCTTTTCATTCCAGTCCATTTTTAGGTATAAACAGTGCTTCCCTATTCAACTCAATAGTGTTACTAACGCATAAACCGACATGCTCGAACTATGATATTACTGATGTTCTTCTACCTCTTAGAAACTTTTTTGAGAAGCCATAGTTGGCAAAAGCAATAGCCACTTATACGGTCTGAATAGAAGGATGCCAAAAGATCCTCTCGTGCAATCATTTCCCCTACAATTTTGCAGAGCCTGTGGAATGCTATCTGTGGGCACGATGTTTATAAACTACTGTCGATACTTATTTGTACCAGTACCATAACTCTCTAGTTCTCTCTTCAATCCTATTCTACAGCAGACTAGGATTTATAAATGCTAAATTAAGGAAGACATGTATTTATCAGTTATTTCGGAAGGGAAGAGGTAGACTTAGCTAAGGGAGGAGGCAGGATCTGGGCTCCAAGCTTCTGGCTGACAGAACTCGGTACCAGTGTGTGGCAGGGGAGACACCTAATGGACACTTGGCTAACTGATTACCCTGTGAAACTCTTACCCTTTTTGAAGAAAAGAATTAAAAGACAAAACTCTGGGGTGCTGATTCAAGATGGCCAACAGAGGGCATTCCCTGTTGCTGTAAGGTGGGATGCAACCCCTACTTCATTCGGGCTGTACTCTAAAGGGATCTCCTCAGAAAGAAGCTTTTCAGCCTTATCCTGCCACTGTCATAGTCAGAGGTGACCACTTCTAGGATGCTCATTCATGGAGAATATAGAATTGTGAGGAGGATCTATCTGATACTTCTATACAGAATGTTTTCAAATCTTCTGTCTCAGAATGGTGATCTGGCTAGCCCCAGAGTGGGTGGGGGTGGCCTGAGAGGTGTCCCTGGATTGGGAGGTCCTCAGCATAGTATTTTCATCCACTGCCCCATCTCTCTGTGCTCTAGATACAGAAAAGAGGAAAGAGGCTCTTGTGTGTCCCCCGAGAACTGCCAACTCATTGATTTTCTTGTAATTCCCATTGCCCCTGCCTTAGCTTGGGCCATGAATTAGTCTACATAGAGGGCCAGAGGTTAAGTACTATCTCAGCAGTAGCTATTATCACTCACCCCCTGGACAATGGAAATCGCCTCTTTACTGGCCCTACCTGACTCTAATCTTGCTTCCCTCCAACTTTGCCTCCACGCTCTACTGCAAGTCCTCCAGCCCTCGATGGCTCCCCTCTCTCTACCTTAAGGATGAAATCCAACCTCTGAAAAGGTCACACAAAGACCTCAGTCATGGGGACCCTCACGCCCTCTTCATGTCATTTGCTCGCTGCTCCTACCAGGCCCTCTTGCCTCTATCAATTCTTGTGCACTTTTCTCTTGTACTTTAGAGCAGCTGAGCCACCTGCAGGTGCCTGGATGCTTCAGACTTTCGCATACACTATTCCCTTTGCCTGGGTTCTAGGTTGGGGAACACACAGATTATACACAGAGCTTTTACTGAATGCTATGTTCCAGATACTTTATCTGAATTAATTTTTAACAGTACTTCATATGTATTATCCCATTCAGTCTTTACAATAATCTTACGAGTTTGGTACATTAAAACCCTCATTTTACAGGTGAAGGAGTTGACGCATAGAGAAATTAAGAAGCTTTCCCACGGCCCCAGGGCTCGTAAGTGGTGAAGCTAGGAGTTGAATCCAAGTAGTGTGAGGCCAAAGCTCACGCATTACACTATACTGTGCTGCCTCTGCAAATCACAGGTGAGAGAAATTCACCAGGTATGATGTTTTAAATTTCTAACAGTAGGAAGAGAACAGAATCGCACATCACTTGTCTAACTTAAACTTGGTGGCTTTGAAACGGAACGTTATTGCAATGATAAACTCGAGGTCATCATTACGTTAAAGTTGAAAATATTATCATATTTTAGAGAACTAAGTATTAATGTATCTAATTAACTTTGTTCTTCAATGTCCTGTTAACAAATGCCTTTGTCTTTTAGACGAAATCTCTAAGATACTGCCATCATGCTTGAGGAGAAATAAGATGCAAAGGTTCAAGGCTTCTTAGAGGGGAAAAAAAAGGATGTTCTGGAACTCTCTCACCGTAAGACCTGCAATTCCAATACCGACAATTCCGATGAGCTGGAGCTTCACACTGATTATGGTCTCAATTTCATCAATACAATTCTGTTTTGGAAAAAAAAAAAGTCAGGAATAACAGCTGATAGTACAGTGGTCCCCTCATCTGTGGGGGATATGTTCCAAGACCCCCAGGGGATGCCTGAAACTGTGAATGGTACTGAACCCTATACACATTATGTTCGTCCTATACATAAGTACCTTTTTCACTTACAGGAAGCACTGTAAGTGAAAAATTTCTCTTTGGCATGTCCGAATGGCCAGCAGCACTACCCTTGTGCTTTGAGGCTACTGTTGAGTAAAATGAGGGTCAACTGAACACAAGTGCTGGGACACTGCAACAGTTGATCTGATAACCAAGAGGGCTACCAGGTGACTGAAGGACAGGTCGCGTGTACAGTGAATGTGCTGGACAAACGGACAATTCACAAACCATGCAGGACAGACTGGGACAGCACGAGATTTCATTATGCTACTCAGAAGGGTGTGCAGTTTAAAACTTATGAATTGGTTTATTTCTGCGATTTTCCATTTCATATTTTTGGACCATGGTTGGCCGTGAGTAACTGAAACCGTGGAGAATGGAAACGTGGACACAGGGTATGACTGTGTGATCATCACCCTAACTCTACAGTCATCCTGTGAGAGTTAATCCATGTCAGCTTCTGCTTGTGTTTAAACCATTGCTCTTACACAGCATCATTTTGACAACCTTAAGGCAAAAAAAGTAGTTTGAGGGAAAAAAATACAATCCTCTCCTTTTGGTGGAATTTTCCTATTTAGGCCAATGGTTACTTCAGAGTCCTGAAATCTGGCGAGAGGAAGCTATTCTGGGACCTGAGACATTAAAAAAGTTGGGGCCTCTTCTTATGTACAGTGAACTGAAATAAGTAAAATATCCCTTTGCTTTCATGTTGTTATTTATAGTTTAAAAGATTTTTTACATACTTGATCCAATTTACTATGCAAGGTAGGTATTATCTAGTAAGAAGATAAAAAGTCTGTACAGGTTGAAGTTAAACAAAGGAAAGCCAAGTATTGGGAGCTAAGGACCATGTTCTTCCACGGTGGCTGGACTGGGTGGGTCCCCATCCTTTCATCTGTGTCCCATGTGCAGGGTAGGTTCCAAGACCTTCATGGATTGGGGAACATTTGAACAGGGAGCAGAACAGATCGCTTGCAATCTTAATTAGTTTTTCTAGGGTCTATTCATGTATCTTAAATACAGAGATTGGCTCTCAATCCAACCGTGTGCCTAGGCTAGCTTACCACTGGTCAGCTCCCTCTGATACCCACATAAGCTCTGTGAAACCCTTACCACTACCCTCATGTCTCCGTCACCCTCTATTCATTCATCTTTCATTCATTCATTCATTCATTCATTCAACAAACACTTCTTGAGCATCTACCTTGCACCAGTTACTGAAATGATGTGGTGGATATAGGGATAATAAGACACAGTTTCTTTTGCCCTTAGGGAGCTCACAGTTTAGATAAGGACACAGACTCACAAAAAATAATTAAATGTAAAAGTTTGAGAGCCACCGCTCTAGGTAGTTTCTTACTTAAGAAAAGGAGAGT
>NW_006442103.1:13831138-13842150 GCF_000325575.1 Pteropus alecto
TGAGAGATCTTGGTTTGGGGTGTTTTCCCACATGTCTCTAGCCTGGATTACATCCTCTCTGAATTTCTAGCCACCTGGCTATGACTTCTGTCATAACTCTCATAACATAGTATTACTGTTATAGTTTGCTTGTCCACATGAACTGTGAGCATGGACCATTTGTTTTCCTTTCTTTTTTGATATTTCGTGAATATGTGAGAGATATTGGGTAAATGTATATTGAATTGATAAATTTTCCCTCCCTCCCCATTTCTTCCCTTCCTTCCTTCCTTCCTTCCTTCCTTCCTTCCTTCCTTCCTCTCATTAAAGCCAGAGAAGTGCCCTTCTCCGTTGAGAGGTGACCCCTTTGCTGGCTCCGGATCTCATTCCCTCTCAGCTCCTCAGGAAGCCTGTGCTGTCAGTTACCTCCTCTCCTTCCTGTACACTCAGCCTCTCCTTCTCTGCGGACGTTTCCACTCATCATACAGCGCCATGCTCACGTTCTTCAGTCTAAAACAAAACATCCCTCTCATCCTGTGCCCCTCTGGCTCCACCCACACCCCTCCTTTCTTTCACAGCCAACTTCTTTCTGTGAAAAACAAAACATGTATTGATTTACTTAGTTATAAAAGGAATATGTGCTTATTGTTGAAATTTGGAAAATCGATGTTAAAAAAATAAGAAACATTTGTACTACGACTAAAGATAATCACTGACATTGTCAGCGTATTCTTAACACAAAGACGCTCACGCACTTAGTCCATTCTCTATATAAAATGGTGTGCTTTTGAAACTTAACAATAAACTTTAAAACTATCTTCTTTCATTAAAAATTCTTTGAAATCATGACTCTTAATGGCTGTAAAATGCTTTGTCATATGATAGTACATACTTTATTAAGACAATTCCTATTGTTACCTATTAATGGACTGTCCAGGATTTTGTTCTTATGAATACCACTGCATGAAAATCTGTCCACAGCTCTGATTTCTTTTCCATAAAATAAATTTGAGAAGTGAAATTTCTGGATCAAAGGGCATGAACATACTTAATCCAGTAGTCTTATATACTCACACTGACCTCTAAAAATTTTGTACCAATTTCTCTGAAAATGCTCATTTCACATCATTTATGCCAACACTATATATTATTATTAAGAAAAAAAAAAAACTTGGCCAATTTCATCTCTCTTTTTCAATTCTCTTTCTCTGTACTTTGCCCAAAGCCAAAGTATTTGAAAGACAGCCCTCCCTCCCTATGTCTGATTTCATACGGCTCAGGTTCTGTCCTCGTTCTGCCCCTGACAAGTCACCAGCTACTTTTTAAAATGCTCAATCCTGGCAGCTTTTCAGGATGTCTCGGGCTTTCAGTCCCCCACACATGCCATCATGTTTTCTGCTGTCGACTGTGATGTTCCCTCTGCAGCCGGGTCTGCCCCGCCCGGTGACGTCACATCCTCGACGGCTTCGCGCAGACATCGTCGCTGCGGTCAGCCTCCCGCCACCGCTCAGGCCCGGGCCGCCTGAGCTCCCCTCGCGCTGTCACAGTGCCTCGCATGTTCTGTGCACGCTGTGGTCACAGGGCTGTACCCACTTCTCTGTGTGCCTCTCCCATCCGAACGCAAGCTCCTTGAGAGTAGAGACCGTGTCATTGTATCTGCAGTGCCTGGCATAGGTTGGTGGCGGTAAATGCTGAGCCAGCCTCAATGGGCAGTGGCAGCGCCTGGCCCCGGTGACCATACCCCACCCCCTCGTGCGTCTCCTAACTCGCGTCTGCCTACTCTTCCCAGTTTCCTTATTCGGCGTCTCTTCCCCTGCCCATCTTTAAATGTCGTTGTTCTGCAGAATGTTATCCTCGTCCTTCTTTTCTTCCAAACCGAATGGATCAAATTCCATCCGCACAGCTTTAAGATTCCCAAACCTCTCTCCTGAGCCACAAACCAGATTTTCCAACTGCCTCTTGGGCGTTTCCACTTGGAAATTCCACTGGCTCCTCAAAATCACCATGTTAAACACTGTGCTCGCTTTTCTTTTCTCTAAAACGTACTCCTCTATTCCTCGGCTCAATAAATGGTACCAGCATCTCTCCAAACCAGACAGGCCAGCCCGAAGCCCAGCAGCGGGTCCCTCCCTCTTCGCTCTCGTCTAACTGGTCACCGGGTCCTGCAGATTTGAGTTTCTCAAAGGCCTTCTTCTCTCCGTTCCTGCCGCTCAGTCCAGCTCGTTGTCAGTTGACGTCTCTTGGCTGACAACGAGCACAGCAGCCTCCCCCCGGTCTCCCCGGCTGCCAGCTGTTGGTTTCCCGCCGGCCCTCCACATCGCTACTACAGCCAACGCCACCCAGGGTCCACCTTCAATGGTTTCCCAAGCATCAGAGCGAAGTCTAGCTTGTGGCTTCACAAGTATCCAGGCCCCTCAAGAACAGGCCCGTCCTCCTAAAAGGACCGTCTCTGGGGACGCGGGGGCTTTCTTGGAGCCCGCTACCTTCTCCTGCCTCTGTCCCCTCCGCCTGGGATACTCATTGTCTTGTTTGCTCCTGGAAGATTCATCCTTCAGAAGTTGTCCCGAGGCCTCCTGTGAACCCTCGGGCCGGGGTCCCGGCTGAGCCTTTGCTCCTCTGCTACCCCGTGGGGTATCGGCTCCCTCCGTGTCTCCCCAGCGGGCAGCAGCTGCGCCTTATTTATCTCCTCCAACTCAGAAGGACTCGGGACGTGTTCAGTGGCTGAGTCACAGCACGCGCTGGGACTAACATCTGACCCACCTCGTCGCAGCCTCAGGCCTCAGGCCTCAGGCGTCCACACCATCGTCATGTTTTCCTCCTCATCTCCCACTCTGTGCCTGCGCTTTCCCCAGCCACTTCACCGACACCGCGTGGCAAGTGTCACCGAGGCTCTCGCAAGCACCAAATCCAACAAGTTATTTCCAGCCTTCATCTCCTCGTCCGCTGCCCGGTGTTCAACTTCACGGACGGGCCGTCTCCTCCCTCGTTCCCAGGCGCCACCGCCGCTGGACTCCGCCTGACTCTGACTCCTCCTTCACAGCCCTGTCCTGGCGTCTTGTCCTCAGCTGACTCCTCAACCAACAGTGTTCGCAGCCACCTTTCCTTACTCCACACTCTCCGCTGGGTGTTCCCATCCACACCCACAGCGTCAGCTACCACCGAAATACTAGCATTCCTACATGGCGCCTTCAGCGCAGATCGCTAGTAAGTCCCACGGGCACCTGAAATGCAAACTTGACCCGAGCCGAAGCTGTCGTCTGCCCCCGGGATCTGCTCACCCATATTCTACTTGCTCAGTGAGTGGAGCCTCCGCCCAAGCAGAAGCCTGAAGTCTTCCCTTCTTCTCTAAGAAAGTGCCCAGACCTGTCGATTCCACTCCTGCACGTCTCTGCGTCTGCCGCTTCCTCCCCGCTCCACTCTCGTGACTGAGTGACTCGCTCTGGCTCCTCATCTAAGCAGCCTCCTTCCATTAGTCTCTAACCTTCCCTTCTGCCAGGCACACCCGGCAGCCTAAATACTCTTTCTACAATACAGAACTTACATGAATGCTCTGAGCGGCCCCAAGCTCCCGGTATGAAGTCACACCTTTGCCTGCCTCTCCAAAAATGTCCCTCACCATTCCCTCTGGAATCCCTGTTCTGCAGTCCGGGAGCGTCGCCCTGCCAATGCTTCTGCTCCTGCTGCTTTGTGAGCCTGCAAAGACCTTCCTTCCTTTGTCAAAATTCAGCTCAGGGACCCCATCTTCTGTGCAGTTTTCCTAAGCCCACCGCATCTCCATCGTCCCTCATTCAGAGCACAGACCGCTGAGGCAGGGACAATGTGTTTTTCATCTTGGAGTTTCCAGAACCTGGAATAGCGCCTGACACGCAGCACTTAATAATGAGGCATTTATCAGGGCTGTGACTCCCACGGAGGGGTGTAGGGCAACATTCTCGGGGGGTGCCCCTCTGGCCCTGCTGATCTTGACTAATGCCACAGCATTCGCATCATTCCCCAGGATGCTGGGAGACTGGGACTCAGCACCGCTTTACTCATTTCACACAGAATAAAGCCACGGCACAGAAGGCACTGGGAGAGGGCCTCCCTGAATCACGCCGGCCCCCCAGAGTGCGAGAATCGCCTTACACTACAGGCGGGAGAGGGCCTGCTGGAGAAGCTTACCTTGGGCCCGAGAAGCTCCTTTGGGCATGTGGGCTGGACCTGTTCAGAGCTTTCTTTTCCACAGCACTGAAACTAGAGATTCAGAAAAGAGTTTTTAGGATGTGGGAGGGAGAAGCGGCAGTTGCAGATCTGGGCACCACTGCCAGGGATTAGGAGCCCTGTGGCAGCACGAGGCCTGGTCATGCAACCCAAACCACCATTTCTGGAAAGAGGGCGAAGAGTTGCATAATTGTGCAAAACAAGAAAACGGCTTCTCTAAAGTTGTCTGAGTTTTATGATGGGAAGTGACTCAAGGGAACCCAAACAAGGCAAGAAGTTAATCGACAGTGTCTGTGTGAACTGTTGGCTTTTAGACAGGAGTTGGGCCTTTAGATTTTTTCTTTCAGCCCGAGAGTAATTCAACCTGCTGAGGAGCTAAAATTTTATGAGCTTCAGGAAGGGCTCATTAACTGGGGACAGTCTAGGACGGAGGGCAGAAGTGGCCACAGTAAATTCCAAGGACTTAAAAACGGGGACTTGGAGACTGGACAGCAAAGGGGTGTCCTGCCCCATCGCTGGCCCTTCAGAAACGAAGGAACGCGTGTGCTGCTTGCTGTCCTTGGGGCGACTGAGGCTGAACAGGATAGATGGCTGGCACTTTTTAGAACATTCCCGTGACAGACAAGAACTGGGCTACCTGAGAACACTTGGCCCAGGAGCTCAGAGCTACGTCTCTGTGCCACGGCGGTTAAGGAGTCAGGGAAACTGGCTTGGCCCACGTCCTCCATCAGCCTCCTTTACCTGCGTGCAGCTCTGAGCACTGCACTGTGGGCGCCCTCCCACACCCACAGCACGTTCCGGGAGAAGGGGAGCAGGGCTGTTTCACGCGCCCTTTATTCTACAAATGAGGGAGCGTGGGGGGGAGCGCGGTGGCAAGGGACTTGCTCAAGGTCACGAAGCGGTTTGGAGGCAGAGCTGCAGGTGGAAATGAGCTTTTCTGACTGGCAGGTCACGGTCATCTCTGTTACACCATAATGCCGCCCTCGGAAAAGCCTGCCATTTACTTGGGCTGCTTTCTTAGTGTTCCCGTTCGTGCCGTTGTGTCTCTCTGGGGCATGCGTCCTGACTTCCTCCCATGGATTCCGTGTGTGAGGCCTCTTTCTCCTCCAGGTCCTACGTGATGCCAGCTGTGGCTGCCACGAGCCGGGCAGAGCGGGGCTGCTGCTTAGTCTCACTGAATTTATTCTCATTCGCAAGCCAGGTGATTTGGAAGAACCCGGCTCATGCTGCGTCTTTAGAAAACATGATTTTAAGGAAGAAGTAAAGTTACTCACTGTCGAGTGGAAAGTAATGAGAGTCCCATTTCCCTTCTCCCTGTCTTTAAGGTAATCGATATAAGCCTCTTCATACATGGTCTGAACATGTCGTATGGCCTGAAAAAAAAAAAAAAAAACACACCCAGAAAAACCAAGAGGACAGTGAGTGGGAAGTTTCAAATGTCTCCCTTGCGTCAAGAAAAACCCCCTCTTCCTTACCCTTCAAAAATCTGGCCTATGCTTCCATACGTTTATCCGTATTCGAAGATGATTCTGTCTATGTGAAACAGATGATAGATTCTGCAGTTTCTAAGATGCTTTTGAAGATGGAAAGCCAGATTAACCAAGAATACTTTTCATAGACTGGAAAGCTTTCTTAGAGGGGAAGTTCTCAAACCTGGGGGGATGTCAGCACCCCTGGGCCCCGGACCCTCAGCCTCGCTCAGGCGGTTCTGACCCACGGCCAGGGCTGGGAATGACGTGGTCTTGGTGCCCCACTGGTTAACTGTCCCTAAGTTTTTACATGACATGGTTTAAAGGTGTTCTTGGCCAAGGGAAACTGTTTCAGCATTCAAACATCCCATAAAACGTGGGGAGTGCTTTTTCCAGTAGAAGGGCATGGGATCCCAAATCCATAGAGATCTCAAAAAATCACAAGATCCAGTTCCTCTAAGCTACAAACATAGACAGCTACTTTAGAAAAAGGAGGTGATATTTACTTATTTTTTACATGTTAACCATTTTAAATAATCTAAAATAAATTCACAAATACAATACTGACTGCACATGAATTTATGTGATATCCAATAAACTTAAGATCCTATTCTTTCTCCTGTTCCTTTTCATCCCTTTTTCTCCCACAGCGTGTTTTAACCTTCTAAAAAGGCCACTTCCTCTGTGGGTTCTCCTGATGACCTATTCTGGACACCTACAGTTTGAGCACAAATCTAAATAAACTGGCTTCACCAGCACACAGAGGTCAGGCTTTAGTCTTGAGGTGATGTGGCCTTGGGCCAGGCCAGGTTCTAAGGACAAATGACAGTCACAAGGATAAGAATGTTCTTCCCCATCTCTCTTTCTCGTGTGTGCATTCTAACCTCTACCCCATTTCAAATGGGATAACCTTAAACTAGAGAGCCTTTAAAAAAATTATAGACCCCTTTATAAATCTAATGAAAGCTCTGAACTATCTCCCCAGAAACATCTGTGCACATATGGCATACACACTCATACACACGTATGCTTAGTTCTGTACAATACTTCTATGGAAAAAGTTCTATGGAAAAAAGTTCTATGGAAACAATAATTATGGGGGTTATTTAGTTTTGTAATATCATTGTGGGTATCAATATCCTCATATTCTTTGCCATAAAGAGAACCCTTTAACCACCATAAAAAGAATTGTAAGTTTTACTTACTACACCCTTGCCTATGAAAGCAAACACTCCAGTGGTTACTTCAGCAGCAAATATCACCAGCAGGCAGGTGAAAAACTGTAGAGAGAAAATACTAAGTTCATTAATTCAATACCTTTCGATTTATTTAGCCTCTTTGAGAAATCTTAGACAAGGTTATTACTTTGAATTGATCTAGCAGGAAGCACTTGCTCCTTAGTCCCCTTGTAGTTGGTTTATTCATTCATTCACTCATTAATTCATTCAGCAGTTGTTTATTGAGCATTTATTTTGTGCCAAGTACTGTCCTTGGTGCTGGGTATACAGTGGCTAATAGGATAAGATCCCCATGTCTCTGCCACCATGGACCCCATATTAGAAAGCAGAAGATATGATACATGAGTAAAGCAATAAAAATGTCGAATAAGGTAATTCCAGACAGTGATACACAAATCCCACCACCTAGAACAGTACCTGGCACCTATGTGTTCGATGAACACTTGGTGAACAAAAGAGGTTCTATAAAGATAAGGCCAGGAGGTAGAGAGTGACTGGCAGGGCCTGGCTTTGGGGAAGGTGTGACCTGAGATTGTGCAGTCTGGAGGGCTTCTCTGAGGAGGCGGGAGTGGAAGTGAAGGTCTCCTTCTCGACAGATTTCTGTTCCTGTCTCGTGGGTTGGCCCTGATCTAGCTAAGTTCAGTGATCAACAGGACAGAGAGATGCTCAGCAACAGGGGAAGGAATGGAGGGCGGAGGAAACGAGTTAGAAATTGTACACAGGAAAAATCAAAGACTGCAGTGAATAAGAAGAGGCTGCCTAATAAACCCTCGTGGAGAGATACAAAAATTCCTCTCCTCCTGCCCCTCTTCTTCCGCCACCTTGTTTTCCTTAGGTCTGCTGGCGTTGGATGTATAGCCGTTTATTTAAGTTATGTCATTTTTAAAAAAACAGGTGCTGGTTAAAGTAAGCCATGAGAGGGACGCTAAGTTATTGACCTCCCACGGCAATGCTTTTCTTATAGGTAACATCATTTTCCTGGCTATTGGAAACATTGTAGCTGCCTCGCTCACTGTGAAATATTATTTTTTTAAAGAACAATCGTAATTGCCCCTTATAATTATTAGGCACTTTCTTCCCCAAAGGTCTTCCCACTAATGACCTCATATTTCCCCCCACACTTTCCATCTGGGGCTGGGCCAAAGATAATATTATTTTATGCAAGTGATGGAGACTCAGGGAGAGGGAGCGAGTGTCAAGGTCTCAGTGGATGGGAGGAGGAGCTGGCGCTGGAGGCCAGGTCCGGCTCCCTGCAGGCCACACCCCCCTCCTCTTGGCCCCGGCGCCCCACTTACAGATCCGAGCACGCACTGTGACTCCCGCATGGCTCCGCAGCACCCGAAGAAGCCCACGGCCATCATCAGGGCCCCCGCTCCAACCAGCACGTAGAGCCCTGTGGGAAGAGGGCAGAGGGGACGCTGACCACCCAGCCCGCTGTCTCTCCAGCACGGCTCTGCCATCACCGCTCCAGGGGGCCTGCAGGGCCAGGCGTTCGGTTGTTATGAATACAACGGGTGACACTCGTCGAAGGCTTGCTGAGCCTTTGCTTCCCCAATTTGGTCTGCAGGAGGATCCCAAGAGTAGGGGCTACTGTTTTCCCCAGGGGACAGGGGGAGCCAGAGCTCAGAGAGGTAAGGGGACCCTCTCGGGGTCACACCCCACAAGGACTGGAAACCCATTGGGCCACCCCCACTAATCATCCCATAGGCCTCCCATCTGCCAGGCACCTCACCTCTCAGACTCCCACCACCCTGCAAAGTGGGTATTCCCACATGCGTGCGAAACTGACGGAGCTGAGTCCAGGGGCCAGGGCCAGAGCTGGGACACAAAGCCACACTTCCCTAGGAGCCCTTGGCCGCTCACAGCACTCTGGAATTAATGGCTGTCTCCCCCTTGTGAGAGTCCATGAGGACAAAGTGCCTGGGAGGGAAAGACGGCTGATGGTCCGTCTGGGCAGAGATGAAGAGGACGGGAGACAGTGGGACGCAAGCAGGGGCTTTTGGTTACAGAGAGGGGGGCAGTCACAACAATAAGGCAATAAGGTTTGTGTGGATTGTAAACTGGAGGCCAAAACCTGGAGCAACAGAAGGCTGTGTTATAAGAACAGCCATTGAGGGGAGGGGAGGATATAATATACACCGAATTATGTTACTATGAATATAACATTAGCTACATTTATCGAGGGCTTCTTTTCTCCAGGTACTGTTTTAAGCACCAAGTACAGATAGATTAATTTAATCTTTATGAAGCAAGTACCATTATTATCTCCATTTTTTAGACAGAGGAACCGGGCCCCAAAGGTTAAGCAATTTGCCCAAGATCATAGAGCTGGGATAAAAATACCCGTCTGCCTTTAGAGCCAGCTCATCGCCATTAACCTGTCCTGCCTGTCCAGCTATGATAGTGGCCTTAATTTGGGTGGTAATTTCACTTACTGCAGATGTCATGCCAAAGGAACACTTGTTATCCCAGAGAAAGCAAAGGGCAGAAATGTTATGTTGGAGAGACATAAAGCCAAGTCCTTTCTTATTTCCTTCTCGGATCCTGAGATAAGTTAGAACACAATAGAAGACCTGGCACTTGAGTTGCTTAGAATATTGCCAGTCGCCTCTATTTTATGTTTTTGCGTTTTATTCACATGAGTCACCTGGAAACCACACCCAGTCACCCAGAGGGTGGGGATCTAGTTCCCACCTCTGTGGGGAAACCCTGACCCCGGCCAGCAGGGTGCCTCCGGGGGGCCCCTCTGGGTCCTGAGTTTGGTTTGTGGGCAGATCTATCTGTTTCTCGCTCTGAGCCAGAGCGCGCAGGGCGGCCTGCTTCCTGCTCCGCCCAGACCCTTCTCCAGCCTCCCCTGGGCCCCCTGGGGAAGCCCTGCTGTCTGCAGGGCTGAGAGGTGTTTGTTTGTATCCTGCTCTGCTGGTTCTGCGACTTCCTCTTTTTGCCTCTTCTCTAAAAGAACAATTTCATGAGAACGAACCCGAAATGAAAGAAATAATTCCATATGTAAAATAGTACTATCTTTGGGCCCACTGCCTAAACACCTCATTGTTTTAAAAAATTTCTTTATTTGCCAAAGCTCAAAACAAACCCATTAGGTAAGGCAAGTGTTATGTTTCTGTGTCACTAACGGGGGTCAGGGAGGCAAGATGGCTCCAGGCAGGACACTCAGGCCGAGGGCCCCATTCCCTCCGGGCAGGGTCGGCAGCGCCAGCACCTGCTCACCTCCCTCACAGAACGTCTCACGGGTGGGCTGTCTTATCCTATCGACCTCCTGCTCATGGCGCTCATTGCCGCCCACTGCTAGGTGACAGTCTACAGACTCTCCTTGGGACCCCGGCCTAGGGACTGGGCCCTGCAGGAACATCGTCCATCCCGCACTCCAGCCACACGGGATTCACCAGGACCTGAACTGGCCCACTCTTCTCCATTTTGTGTGGTCGCAGGTTCTCAAGTCTGTCTTTCTCTGTAGGCATTAAGTCCACAAACAAACCTTACTCATCCTGCCTAGAGCCTGCCCAGTTCGAGGCAGAATTCTCAGTGCTGACGGATGAGCGGATACGGAGAGCACATCGAATCTGAAGTTCTGGACCGGGCTGGCTGCCATTCCCCCAACTTGGCTTAGAGACATGTGCCGGGAAAACATCTTAACAAACATCCAAGAAGCCACCACGGGACTGGGCTCTCCCGAGGTCAAGTAGGTGAGGACATGGCTGCACACTTGAGCCTGGAATACAGGAAAGAGCGGTGCTCCTGAGGAGGCCGGGGTGCGATGGACAGAGGAACTGGGGCCTGAGGGCAACAGAGCTGCTCCCCACTGCAAAGAAGCTCGCTCGGTCCCTCGGGCAACAGTCCCTGCCTTTCTGAGATGATGAACTCTCCGTGAAAACTGCTTATTTGTACCGTATTCCGTTCTTAGGCAATCAGTATCCCAGAGCTCAGAGCAAAACACTCTGAAACTGCCCCAGCAGCTCCAAGCCCTGAGGCCTCTCCTTAGAAAGCCTCTGTGTGTACGCGTGGCCTCCCGTGTGTACGCGTGGCCTCCTGTGTGTACGCGTGGCCTCCCGTGTGTACGCGTGGCCTCCTGTGTGTACGCGTGGCCTCCCGTGTGTACACGTGGCCTCCT
>NW_006442103.1:13842202-13846487 GCF_000325575.1 Pteropus alecto
CCTCCTGTGTGTACGCGTGGCCTCCTGTGTGTACGCGTGGCCTCCCGTGTGTACACGTGGCCTCCTGTGTGTATGCGTGGCCTCCTACGTGTATGCGCGGGCCTCTTGTGTGTATGTGTGGGTCGGGTGACTCAGCCCAGGGCCCAATGAGCCCTGCTTCTTGGAGCTGAAGGGAAAATCAGAAGAAATTCTACAAGTGGCAAAATCCCTTGGGTCTCCTGAATCTAGTTCCAAATC
Organism: Pteropus alecto; assembly: GCF_000325575.1. Classification (NCBI taxonomy): domain Eukaryota; kingdom Metazoa; phylum Chordata; class Mammalia; order Chiroptera; family Pteropodidae; genus Pteropus; species Pteropus alecto. Next base: position 13,842,440 of record NW_006442103.1, read on the forward strand.
TGGTTTCACGCGGCGCACCATAAAGCCACTGTGGCTTCCAAGGGTACCTTATCCTTTTCTGATCTGGCTCTCAAAAAACAGCGGTTGAATAAATCTGTTAATTGAGTGTCACATATTAATTCCAATACGGTTTCTGTAGAGCCCCCTCCCTCCCACAGCAGCCTGTGTGAAAAGTGTCTGACCTATTTCCCGATTCCCCATGTGCTCTGAGTCCTATTTCCCTCATTTTGAGAAAGAAAAAACTCTTTGGAATTACATGGTTAGCGAAGCCGGGCCTTGCGACACAAGCGATGTCGGATGACAGTCCCTGACGATTCCATCGCTTGTTTCTTAGGCTTCAGATGCTTCTTTTTTTAAGTTAAAGCATCGTTTCAGTTAACACAGAAAGGAGACACAGAGACCTCCGAAAAGCCTCGTCTGCACCGACTCGTTTTAAAACGGCTCCTCCCTTTTAGGGACTGGACAGTGGCATGGTCATCAATCTCAGTGGCTTTTTTGGCAGCGGACGGTTTTACATACCCAGTTAATGACCATTCCTCATCTAAAATTATTTTTCTAGGCCTCTTTGTGACTGTCCTTCCTCCCAGCTTGCCCTGGACACGCATATTTACATACGTATCTAGAATATCGGAGGGGACTTAGTTTATGGGGAAGGTTAAGGCTTGGGTTCTTTGAAATAACAGCGGCTATCCACTGCTGAGTACTGTTCTGAGTGTTCGTCATGGAGCCCTGAACACGAAGCATAACCGCCACTTCCTGGAGCCTCAGCTCTGGGCAGCGTCTGGACCGTGCCCTTGACAGGAACCCGACCCTGAGAACATAAGCCGTGCTGTCAACCACTGTCTCGTTCTGACTCCACGGCATGTAACCCACTCCTTTATCATTCTTTCTCGTGTTCTCCCGGGCCTCCCACAGGCGGGCTCCCTCCTTGGCCTGCCCTCATTACGGTCCCAGCAGGAGCTGGGGTTCATTCGGGGCTCACTACACAGCAGCTGCGGTGCTTAAGCATGTTTACATGTCAAATCATCTCCTCCTCACCTCGTCCTGTGAGGCGCATAGAAGTATTCATATTTCACAGCTGAGGAGCTGAGACACAGAGAAGTTAAGCAATTTCCCTACGATTGCACAGCTAGTCGGGGGCAAAACGGGAGCCGAACCCAGGGGTTGACTCCAGAGTGTGCACCCCAACTCCTATGCTGCAGTCTTAGTAGGGACTCGGAAGAACAGTGACCCCATTAGCTTGAAATCTGTTAATTTTGCAACTTATAAATGGCAGGAGCGTTCTTTTTCTTCTTCCTTGAGAAAAGTGCTTGAGGGGTCTGTCCTTGATGGTTTCTGGGGTCGGTACAGGGCTGGGAGCCAGAAGCCCAGGCCTGCCAATGCTGGCTTCGGGTTCTGTTGTCTGTGGTACGGCCATGACGGTCTACTCTGCCTAGTAAAAACAGATGCATTGGAGAAATTGCCTCAACAATGTAGACTACAGCCCATCTCTTCTGCAGCGACCACATATTTACATACGTATCTAGAATATCGGATGGGACTTAGTTTATGGGGAAGGTTAAACCCTCGGGTACAACGGAAAATATTACCAGAATGAGTCAGAGCGTTTAAGAGGGCAAGCCAGCCCCTCAGCGTCAGCGCTGGAACACTTTCCCCACACAGAACATCAGCCACGATCGCAGCCAGCTCCACGACTGATTCAGGAGGCAGAGAAGGCCACCGTCGGCCTGTGGTCCTGGACGGCCAAGTGGCTGCTGTTTGTGTGGGCAACCCCTTCATGGAGAAAACCTGCTAACGTCCTCTGCTCAGACATGACTTAATGTGCCTGGGCACACACCATCCCTCCACCTTCCAAGGCCGAGGACATTGCTCTCCAGTCCGAGCTTTGGAAAGAAGACCCCCACAGTGTCCGTCCATCCGAGAGGCAGCCCAGACCTGGACTGTCACAGGGAGCCAGAGGGGCAGGTTGGTGCAGTTTGGAAGGCACGGGGGCTCCTCCCAGGATTTCGCTGAGAAGGGAGAGGGTCTAGGAAACACCAGGTCACCTGAGCCTTTCTTGCTGCCGGCTCCACTTGAGCCTGGTTCTCCTTTCTCCCCGTTAGCAACCAGTGGACGCGGAAACCCTGCATCGGCCCCCACGCCTCGGCCTGGTCTCACAGTTCCCTGAGAAGAAGTGGCAGCTACAATGTGTGGCAGTCATCTGCCCAGAAGCAGGTCCCTCTCAGAGGCGGGACTCTAGGCTGCGAGGCCGGATTTTTTTAAGAGCCGCTTGAATGTTCCAAGCCTGTCTGCCCGAGCTCTTCAACAAAGGGTGCTAAGAGTTTAATGGGCTGGTTGCTCAGGGATCTATTCTGAAAAGAAAACACACAGACCGGTTAACGGTGCCCTGTGACATGAAGTTTTCCAAAACCTGGGCCTGCTTCGGCGTTCAAGTCCTATGACTTCCTGCCGTTTGCTACGCGAGTCCGCAAACGGTATCGTGGCATAGTTTTCTTCTCTTTTGATTGCTAGAGAGAAGATATCGTTCCCATTTAGAAAATTACTTATTGAGGAAAGAAATAATTTCTACGTATAGCTCTATTTCTTTATAAGAAGTATTCGAAGTAGAGAAAAGGCCCCTGACTTCACGAGGATTTTTTTTTCTTGTTGCCACTGCCCACAGAGGCAGCATGGGTGTCAGCAGACTTGGGCTGTGGGCTGAACCCCACTCAGCGAAGCCGGAGGACCACGGCTGACAGCCGGCTCCTCTGTGCTCCTGGCCCTGGTGCTTAGTCTCCTTATTCTGCCTCGTGCTCGGAGTCTATGACAACCCACGTCCCTGAACTCTGAGCACGGACTCCGAGCGTCTTCGCCTCCAGCCACTCAAGGACTGACTGAGAGAGGGGAGGTGCGGCTGAGGAAGGAGAACTTAGGGTGCTCACCCACATCCTGCCCCCAGGCCACCAAGAACAAGCAAGAAGGATTCAGGCCCTGCTGTGTAGACTGTTGTTTTCCCCACCCAGAATTCTCTTCTTCTCAGTCCACGTGGTCTGGGAGGGCCCACCTGCCTCAGCTCCAAGGCAGGCACGAAGCCCAGGCTTCGGCCAGTGAGCCCATCCTGACCAGCCGGCTACGAGGCCTGGTTTGGGAATGGGCGCTGGACCCAAAGTTGCCAGCGAGAGTGAGGCTTGGGACTTTGGCTGGACTTCTGTTGCCAGGGTTATTTGGGAGATGGCATCCGGAGCTGTGGGCAGCCATTTCACTGTGTCTGGAGGAAGCCTGCCCAGAATGGAGCCAAAGGCAAGCAGAGCTAAGAGATGGCCACAGACTGGATCCAGCTACATCACCTGCATCCCCGACACCAGCCCTAACCCTGGACTTTTCAGTTATGCGAGTCGAGACATTTTTCTGTTTTGCTCAAGACAGTTTGAGTCAAGTTTCTGTGATTTGCAATTAAGAGTTCTGACAGATATGTCTGTAAAGAAATGACATTTTTTTGCATCTCGGGCAGTTTGCATTGATTTAGTTTAGGTTAGAAAATAAGATGTTTGCATAGAGCTGGTTCACCCCCTACTCCACACGGGACTCTCCGAAACAGATAAACACCCCTTTCTGATTTTGCCACGTTAGTGGTATATTAAATACCAATGCAGAGGAGAGTTCACGTTCACCTGTGGAAGTCGGCTCAGCTTCTTTGATTTATCAAATCATTTAAAAGGTTTTCTGTCAGAAGAATCAAATCGACATACTCTGGAACAGTGAGAATCACAACTGGACCAATAACCAAGGACTGCCTCTCAGATGACGTAGTACTAGCTACAACTAACCCTAAAACCTCAGCACAGCTCCAAGGTATGGTGAGTCCCCCAAAGTGACTGTGATTGAATTTTCTGCCACCTTGGCAAAAAGGCTTATAGAACAATTGTAGTTAATTTTATAAAAATAAATGAATGAGATATTTTATATATGCGAAAAAAGTAAAAAAAAAAAAAAGACCACAAAAGGTTTTCTTACATTGGACCCAAAGCGACACCTGTGGTATGGCTATCAGCACTTTGTTTCTGGAGCG
>NW_006442103.1:13846549-13851296 GCF_000325575.1 Pteropus alecto
TTAAATCCAGGGCTCCACCTGAAATCGAGACTCATTCCAGGCTCGTCTCTGTCTATTACTGATAACTTTTGTCGGTTTGATTCCTTCTGCCTTTGAGTTTAATGACATTTAATCATATTATTTAATGATGCTTAATAATGTTTAATAACGTTTCTTGTCTTTCCGTCCCTTTCTTCACAATTCCCACTGCGACCACCGTGGGTTATGCCCTTGAGTCTAACTGTCCCAGGAATCTAGCATGTTTTCTTTTTCTGTCCTGTGACTCCTCTCTCATTCCACAGCTGCCAGAAGACTCTCCTTCAAATGCAGTGCAGACCTTACCCTCCCCCAAACGCTAAATTATCCTTCTACTCCTCACCAAATTAACTAACCCTAATATTTAAAGCTCTCTATACTCGTCCTCCCTCTGTCCCCAACATTTGTAACCTTACCTCCCACTGTGCCCCAGCCCTTTAAGTGCCAGCAAGAGTGCCCTGTCCAGCCTGGCCTGTGGACCGGCCTCTACAGTCTCGCCCACGAGCCGTGCAATCCCATCTTCCTCCCCTCTACTGATCCCAGTCCAGTCTTCAAACCTCACTCTAATCCCTCTTGCCTCCCCACTCTAGAATGATCCAGATGCACCTGCTGCAAATATCACTTATCTCTCTGGCTTTCGGTTACATACTAGTCTCTGCTATACTTTAAATGGTTACGTCTGTGAGTCTTTTCAAATAGGTGGCAAGTGACATGGGGCAAGTCCAAGGTTCTCACTTTTTTGTGTGTGACCGCAGAGCCACGTGGGACTCTAGATGCTGGCCAATGTATCCACAGATATGTTATATTTTTTCCCAAATGGAGGAGCCTACAAAAAATAGAAAGAATAGAGGCAGCCCTGCTTGCCCGTGTAACCATGTTTCCATGAAATATTAAAATCCAAAAGTTAAAATAACCAGGGAGAGATTTTTAGATAGCCAGATGTCTATTATCACCGAGAGGAGACAGCTTCTCATGTAACTCGGGTCTTCGTGGTCCTTTGGTTTTTCTCTACTGTGGCTGAAAAAATGGTTTTTCTTTACTGTGGCTGAAAATTTCCAGTTCAAGCTCAGAAACCATATTATAGGTAGTTAAGTCTTTTAACCTCAAACTTGGTGGCGAGGTGGGTAGGTGACTGGGTTTTAGGTGGTTAATTATTACCAAACAGCTTGAAGGAGAATGTCTGACAATAATTGAACTGGTGGATTTTTTTTTTTTTTTTTTATGTTTTGGTTCTAAATAAAGTGGACCCCTCCCCATCTACCGGAAGGCACAAATGCAGCTTCTGGTGGGAAGTCCCGAGAGGCACACCTGGGCAGGTGAGATAAATAGGGTTCTGGTGCAAACCCCACAGGACGCGAAGAGTAGGCGGGCTGCATGCTGATACTCTGAACGTCAACGTGCCTGAATTTGAGGAGCAAAAGGCTTCCACAGTTTTATTGGGACTGACCTCATGTTAGGACAACAAGTAACGGCAGAACTCAGGGTGGGAAGAGAATGGTCAGCCTGAGATGCAGTTGTAAGCGGTTGAGAGGAGCGAGCCTAGGAAGACTCCCATCAGCCAGAACCGTCATGACAGGGGACAAATGGTAGCTGCCGGCCACTTATTTGCCCAGACTGACCCAGAGGCACGAGTCAGGCTCTCCCTAACTCCGGCTATCTGGAACTTACGCCATCCAAGCACCCCTCTGTCTCGAGGCCTGTCCACCAGCCTGCACTGTTCTCTCTCATGCTTCATTCCATGGCTATGTCTGTGCCATTTAGCATCTAACGTATGCTTGTGATTGTCGTCTGCTATTGATTATCGTATGTGTCCATATGTGTCTGGACAGGCATGAATCTCATGTGAATGAGACTGAGTCTTTGCCGTAGTTAATCCAGTGGGCACTGAGTTGTGACTGTGCTAAATGGGAGTTAGAAATCGCAGGGAATGTTTCTGAAGTAAGCAGATGCTGGAAGATTGGCAGAATGAGGGAGAATGCATTCCTTCCCCTCCCCACCTCGACCGTTCCCATGAGACTCCTGAATGTGGTGCAGGGCGAGGACAGGCTGAGTTCGTTCTGGGGCACTTGGGGCCAGCTCTGGGATGCCGGAATGCTTCTAAGGAGGTTTTCAGAGCCCTGAGTCCTCAAGGAAGAATATGCTAAATGTGTGAGTGAGCTTTTGGATGGGAGGGTGGGCACCACATGGAAAACCATTTGGTGAGAAAAGCAGAGCATTTCCGTGTGAAGCACGACGGTACAGCCCTCTGCTCCTTCCCTGTAATAAAACTCCAATTTTGTCTAAGGGTCAGAGGCCCTCTGGGGTGCCTGGGCCACTTCTGGGGGCCGGGTGACTTCTAGCCATAGTAATGCTCTCCTTGGCCCCGGATTTGGGCATAGACACACAGTGCAATTCTGGCCAATATGCTGCGGGGGGAAAGCTGTTGGGGGTCTCCTGACTAAGGTTTTACTTGTTCCTAAAAAGGATCGTATGCGGTGAAACTTCCTTTTTCTCCCTGGGATGTTGCTGTATGAGAATATGATCCTTGGAGCCACTGCATCCTGAGGGGACATGTTTGAGGTTGTCCCGAGGACTATGATCCTTGGAGCCACTGCAGTTATCTTGTCATCCTGAGGGGACATGTTTGAGGTTGTCCCGAGGAGGGTACGTAGAAAGATGGGAAATACCTGGGTCCCTGATGACTTTGCCGAGCGCTGAACTAATTCTGGAGATTTCCCCATCTCCACACAGTTTTTACCACATTTCATCGGTTTTGAGTTATGTGTATATATATATAGTTTACATTTTAATGTTTCTGAAATCAGGACGCATATTTTATGGTATGTTAGTTAAACTGGCAGCATTTCTTCTTTTCTTAGTGGAATTTAAAATAATTGGGTGTTTACAAAAGATAGCATCTAAGATTTGATGAAATGTGGAATTCTTTATTATTATCTTTTAGTAGGTTTTTCATTACTTTCCTCTAAAAGTAATGATGTGGCTGCTCTCACAGGAGGCGGGGTGTGGGAAGGGCGTTTGGAAGAGAAGGTGACAGAGCTGGGAGCGGCCCTGCATGAGGACATCGCTGGCTCTGAGGAGGCCTGGACTCTGGTCCCTCGTGGGGAACAGCTCTGCTCTTCTTGGGGTTTGGAGCGAATGATCTGTGCAGGATCCTGCCTTCTCCCCAAGCACAGAGGCAGCCACAAGCAACTGCAGTGCACTCTGTGGCTGGCATGGGTCTTAAAATAACCAGTCACAAAGGGCATCACCTACACTGACAATGGCCTTGGTCTTTTTGAAATCTGGAGCCCAGGAGCACTTAGCTGCAGAATGAGAAAAGGCAGCAGAAGAGGATAAGTAGATCAGAGGAACTGAAGCCAGGGGCAAACGCTCAGCCCTTCCTCGTCACATTGTCCAAGAATTGGAGGCCATCCTCTACTCCACGCTCCTGGCCCCTTTCCTACAGCTGGCGGGAGGTGGGTTATTGCCCCTCCCCCACTGAGGACAGCCCTATCGCCTTCCCTGTCCTCCTTCCATCCCCTGCCCTTTGCAGTCCCTAATCACAGAGGGACTGAGATTAGCATCTCCAAACCTGAGATGTCTCTTCACTTCGAATTACGTTTCACTCTTGACAGTTTAAAACACAAGACCGCAAAATAAAACTCTGCCTGCGCATGGCCCCAGTCCTCCCGGATGCATGGGCGTGAGTACCCACTGCACTCAGGGAGAAGCCGGGAGTGTCTAACTCCTTGGAAACAAATTAGTTACGTTCTAGGCTGCTTTTCTCCAAGCAGCCGAAAGAAGTTCCGTGGGCCAGGCTTCCCGCGCTCGTCTTCCTTGAGGTTGGAGGACGCAGGGAAGAACCGCGTGAGGGGCAGGGCAGGGGTGGCAGGGGGGGCAGGGCCCTCTCCTGCCTGGACCACAATCCCCCCACCCCTAGAGCTTGGCAGAGTCCCGGGGCCTCAGGCTTCTCCCCGTCTCCTCCTCCGTCCCTCCGCCTCCTACAGGGGCCCAGGTGCAGCTCTGCCCTCAGCCCCTGGGGCAGCCGGGGCAGCGCTCGCCGAAGCTTAGGGAAGCCGACCTCACTCACCCACGTAGAAATACTCTGGCGACTTGTCTTCTGATGAGAAATCCTTCATGGTGCCTCCGAACCGAAACCATAGTCCAAAAGCAATGACAGCCGACCCCGCCAGCTGAAAGGTAAAACACGCTGCTGAACAACCCATGGACGGGGGTGTGCACGCACCCCGGGAGCGGGCTGGGGACCGGGACGCCGTGGTCTGGAAGGGCACCACAGGTTTCACAGGGGAGGTGAAATGGTGTGCTCGGCCCCCTCCCCATGGCCCTGACGTGACGCTGGGACTGGAGTGTCCCGGTGCAGAAGCGCGGGCTTCTTCCCAGGCCGCCCGGCTGCCCTGGGTTCCCGGGTGTGGACCGCGCGGAGCGGCCTGGGAGGCCCCTCGAAGAGAACTTTCCCGCAGCGACCCCCCTGGAAGGCATCTGTGCCCTGCCTCACTGTCCCTTCCCTCCTGACACCGTGAGAGGGGACTGTGTTTCAGCCACCAGGTCATCAAGACCAAGATGAACTCCAAGACCTAGGGGAAACCTGCTTTTCTCCATTGAAAGAGAACACACGAGTGCCCAGTGAGAAAGCAGTTTCAGAGGCGTCTGGAGCCCTACCTACCCAAGGCCTCACGGTCATCGCGCTGCCTGCGGATGGTTTTGCAGGCTCGGAGGGAGCTTGGCTGGATTT
>NW_006442103.1:13851456-13865975 GCF_000325575.1 Pteropus alecto
TGCTTCCTCTCCACCACTCTGAGGGCTTTTGTGAGGCTCTGCATGGAAGCCGAGGTCTTTTCTGCCATTGCGGGACTGTTAGAACAGGCTCCAGCCCCAGCATCCTCTCTCCACAAACACTCATCCCTTGAGGCACAAGGCGAAAGGAAGCAGAGATGCAAAAATAGCCCCTGGTTCCGCCTACCCTCCCAGTTAGTGTTGGGCTGCCCTGGCCTATCACCAGGTGAAAAGTTTAGGGGCTGCCCCTGCCCCCAACAGGAAGACAGAAGGACATAGGTCCGGGAGGAAGAGGTTTAATAAGGTAAAATAAAATCTAAGCCAGGTCGGGCTGAGCCTTCTACACAGGATCCTTCTATCTGTGGGGTTATTTGTAAAGACCTGGGGCTACCCTTTGGGGCTATCTGGCTGGGTTTATATGAAGACTTTATCCTTCATGGCCATCCGTACCCTCAAGGCCGGTTCCCTCGGTTGCCGGCTCCTTCAGAAGAGCCGCATGACTTCAGCAAGGAGGGTTTAGAGGGGCAGAGTTCTACCAGCTGGACTCTCCAACGCAGAATAACTAAAAGTTTCCAGTACTTAGAGGAAAGCACTAATTGGATAATGTGAGGGACAGCTAAAGGAACTGGGCTCGACTAGCTTTAAAAGATTTTTGCATTTTTAAAAAGGGTAGCGTGGCATGGAAAAATATTGAAAGAAGTCATGCGAAAACACTAACAATATTTATCTCTGAAGGTGGGATTTTGCAGGCGACTCTTTTCACTATGTTTTCTGCATTGAGCATACATTATTCTTCGAAGTTTAAAAACATTTTAAAAAAGCGTGATAGAGTAGTTTGTTCAATCCAGAAAAAGTGCGGAGCGTTTTCTTGCACCATACATTAGTTTGGGAGGAAACCAGCTTCAAGGTCATCGCTGATTCTGGTACAGGGAAGAACGCAATGCCTTTGCGAAAGCACCATCCTAGGAGCACCAGGGGTAGATGTGCCCAGCAGAGCCTCACAGACAACCCTGCCCACTCACTTCAGTGGTGACTTGATGGAAAGATAGTTTCCAAATACAAAGCGAAGTCTATTGACAGAGGCATCAGGCCAAGGCCTGCAGCCACCACGCAGACTATGGAGGAGGTGACTGGTCCCAGGGACACCCTACCACATGGCCACATTTTTGGCATCTCTGTCCACAAACTCTAATTTATAGCTGTCTGGGATCATCCTCCCAGACGGAATACATTTGTCCACTGCTGGCACAGATGTGTTTGATGCAGAGTGGAAAATTAAAAGAGAGGTTGCAATTTAAAGCCACGGGGCAAGGAGAAAAAAATCTGCACTTGCTCACCCACGCCACCCCGCTCAACCCAAACCACACGGGTTTCCTCCTGAGTCAAGGAAACTGTGGCTTAGCTGAATGTCATCACTGCGTGGAGGGAACCCTCCCTGCCTGCAGCTGCTTGCTGTGTCAGGGCCACTGTGGGCGAGGACCTGGCCGGGCCTGAGGCTGCTTGTGACGAGAGCGATCACTGCTTTGCAAAATGGCATCAACAGAGACCACGCAGCCCTTTGGTCCTTCTCAACTTGCCATTCTCATAAGGCTCTTGACTTGCTCTGTGTTCACTGGGCTTCGGTTGATTGCCACACACAGGTTAATTGCTTGAAAAAAATGCACACCGGTTCCGGAACGAAGTGAGCAAGTCCAGTGCCATTAAGTCCCATTGCTCTGTGCGACCCATTCCCAGGAAGAGGCGAGTCACTGCGTGACCTGAAGGAAGCCTTCGGGCCCCTAGAATCCTACATTTCAACCCTCCTAGATCGAAACCCCGCACCCTGTGCTCGTGCTCACGTCTTCCTTTCAGTCTCAGCCACTCTTGCATTCGGACGCGACACTCACTGCATCTGAGCCAGTGTCAGAAACAGGGAACGAGAGGCTGCTGCTTGTCTGTCTCTTTCCTTTTCTTGCCACTGCCCTCATCTCCTTTCACTTCCTCCCTGACCTTCAGGGAGTCACCGGTGGCCCGGGTCAGGTACTGTGCTCGGCATTAGAGAAACAACGATGAAAAAGACATGACTCCTGTCTAACGTGGAAGATAATCCCATAAACTAATAAATGCAACATCACGCAGGAAGTGTGCTCAGTGAAAGAGGGTCACGCTGCCCAGGGATCAGAGCAAAGTGTGACACGCAGAGTTCAACACAAGCACTCCATCTCGATTTACATCTTGAAGGATGAGTAATAAGTCACCGAGCATGGAAAGAGCCAGGCAGAGGGAACAGTGTGGGTCGGGCTTCGCTTCCTTCCCTGGAACACTGTACTGGGGGAAGGTCAGAGTCTGGAGCTTGATTTGGGGCAGACGGCTCACGGCTTCTACTTAGCTTGCTACCATCTTGGAAGGCCCGTGGCAGGGCCTGGAGGGGAGCAGGGAAGGGAGCTACTCATTTGATGAGTGCTGCCTGCTGTGAGTCATAGTGAGGAGCCAAAGATAAAGCCCCAGGTGGCTGAACGCCAGAGGGGGATGCTACGGAGTGGTGAGTAGGGAGGACCATGAAGGGGCTGCTCTACTGATGGAAGAACTTAGCTGAGGGCTACCCTGCTTCCGGGACTAGTACCAATCCCTATGCCTTTGGGATAATTATCACTAGGAAGGTTGTTTTCCTAATAATGGACTTTCATACAACAATATGAATTGGGCTCTGACGTTAATCATTTTTTCTTTAACGCTTACAGTACCTGATCTTCCTAGGTGGTCTCCCATCCAAGTCCTAACCAGGCCCGACACTGCTTAGCTTCTGAGATCAGACGAGATCGGGCACGTTCAGGGTGGCGTGGCCGTAGACTGATGTTAACCATTTAATGAATATTCATTGAGCATCTAATGTGAACCAGGAGCCAAGAATTCATGGATGCAGACGACCCAGTCTCAGGGGCTTGTGGAGAAGCTGAACCCTACTGGGTGGTCTAGGAAGGACACTAACCCTGCAGGTAAGAATTCGATCACAAAACTGGCCCACTAGAATGTGCCAGAAATCATCATTGTTTGCGTCTCCATTTCTTTTCTGAGTCCCAATTGTGCATTAGGCACTCAGTGTGACGAAACAGGATTTGGAGGGCAAAAGTGGGCCCACTATTTAAAAAGAGGAAAAAAGTAAAAATAGAAGAAAAAAAAAGGATGAAAGACATATATCCATATCATTAAAGAGGGGATCACCCGCTATAATTACATTATGCATTTCATGGGCATGTTATGTCAATAGCTAACTCTATCACAGAAAGTTCACAGGACACGAAGTTGCAAATTGTAAGCACATGTGTTTAGAGAAGACAGTTTGCGCTCTAAAACTAAAGTCGCAGAAGAGGATTACAGACCTGAGTAGAGAGCACGGAAAGCAAAGGGGACGGACAGAAAGTTTCCTTGAAGAAGTGGCTATCTGCCAGAAGCCGTCATTGAGCAAGAAACAGAACTCGTTAATGGACTTCGATTTCATTTAACTGAACTTATTTCCATTTTCCTGGGATTGCTGATGAAACGTTCTATCCTGAGGACATATTTTTTTTTTCACTTAAAAAATAAAAGCTTCATAGATCACAAACATGGTTCTTCAGGATGGCACTAATTGGAGGAAGAGGGGTGCTGAGATGCAAAAAGGCAAAGATTACTCCCCAGATGTGGGTCGTCCAGGCTTCCCAGCTTCCCCTCCCCGCCCCCCACCCCACTGCGCTCCCAGAGCACGCCAACCGACCCTGGTCACAAAGAGCAAACACAGGCTACTCTGCTGTCTGGTGACTAAGCCTGGCAGTAAGCTTTTCTCTTTTGGGTCAAAAGCACCACTTAGGGAAGTTCTCAGGCAGTACATGTGTTTTTACCTGGAAGGGAGACACGATTGTCCCCAGACACTCTCGCCACACAGTTTCAGTTCCTTCTTCCACGTAGGGGCCTCCGCTCTGGCTTGAAAAACTCTCCTCCCCTCCCTGTGTACCTAACTCATGCCCACTCACAGGTCTCAGCTCTGGTGTCACTTCCCCTGGGACGACTATCCTGGCCTAGCTATGTACCTTTCCTCATGTCGCCTATGACCATTTCTATTTAAATATTTCTGTAATTACTTTTAAATTAAGACCTGAGCTTTGTGAAGGCAGGAACAGGGTCTCTGTTGCTGTGTCCTGAGCACCTACCCCTGTGCCTTGCAGAGTGAGTTCCTAACAGATATCTGTTAAATGAGTGAGTGACACGGCATCACATAGGTACCACTGAGGCTGTGCTATGGACTGAACTGTAACACTGACCCACCCCTCGACAATTCATATGCTGAAGCCCTACCCCTGAATGTGATGGTGTTTGGAGGTGAGACCTCTGGGAGATGATTAGGTTCAAATGAGGTCACGAGGGTGAGGCCCTCAAGATAGGATTAGTGCCTTATAAGAAAAAACACCAGAGAGATGATTCCACCTCCCCTAATCTCCCCCATCTCTCTCTCTCTCCCTTCCTGTGCCATGTGGGGACACAGAGGGAAGGCAGCCTTCTGAAAGCCAGGAAGAGAGTGCTCACCAGGAACTGAATTGGGCCACACCTTGACCTTGGACTTCCCAGCCTCCAGAACTGTGAGAAATAAACTCTTGTTCTTTAAGTTGCCCAGTCTATGGGATTTTGTTATGGCCACCTGACCTGCCTAAGACAGGGCGATTTTGAACGACCTCCCTCACAGCCCTCCAAGGGAATACCTTGCAAAGTACTATTTCAAATTTATTTGCATGCAGGAAACACTTTGTAGACACCTCCGAAGGCACTGTGTGAACACACTGTTGATTATACTCAGCAAAACACTTTCTCAAAGAAAAACAAAACAAAACTAGAGCACGTAGTATCAGTTCTGTATTTTCCTAAGCTTGAAGGGACGTATGCTATGCATCACACATGGACATGAAGAGAAAACTTATACACGCCTTTTATAGGCAGGAGTGTATGAACACTGAATGTGACTGTAGACACACACACACACACACACACATGGTGCTCACATGAAAGAATGAACAAAATCAATTCTGTATTCTTGCTTCTCCAGGGTGAATCTCACATGAAAGAATGAACAAATCAATTCTGTATTCTTGCTTCTCCAGGGTGAATACCATGTGTACACATGACCCAGCTCATTTGCAATTCTCTTCTTTGGGATGAAGTCACACAGAGTTGGAAATGACACTTTAAGCCTACAGTTTTCATTAAAAGCTTTTAAGCTAATACTTGCTCCTGCTGGCAATTCTCATCCCCGATGGAATCAAGTAATGAGCACTCACAATTCTTGATGTGATTACAAACCACATTATGATACTATGAGGGTAATGGAGTCTCATCCTTTTAGCAGGCAAAAGTCAGAAGCCTATTTGCTCTGGATGATGACACTAATTTTCTCGAAGAGGAAAGCCAGCTCCCAACATTTTCATCCTAGCATAGTGAAAGCAAGGCAAGGATTCAGATGGCGCTGTCTCAAAATCGAGGATTTTGTCAAGAAACACAAGAGCCAAAAGCCGTATGACATCCATATGACCGCCTTCGAGGAACCTTGCTGTCTCAACATCAGGACCAGGTGAGGGGGAACCGGGGGCCGGACCCTGGCAGCGTCTGATGAGATAGCTGTTAGTCTGCAAATGTTAGATACAAGTGTTTCTGACTTCCCCTATTATTTTTCCTCAAAACGATTTCTTAAGAACAAGCTCATGCTAAGACATTCCTAAAAGACTTCCTTCGGGTGAGGATATATTTTAAAATCAATCCGTGCTTAATTCTCTGCGCCGATGGGAGGGTTCCGCCCTCCAAACCATGACAGAATTGGGAATGTTTTATTCCTCTCAGAAAGAACACTGGGCTGGCTGTGTATCTGTGCCAAACATGCCTTCTTCTTTTAGGTTGTTATAAACTTGTGTGGATTGACGGACATTGCTGGAGGCAGCACAGAGGTGCTGGGGATAGGATAACAAGATCAGGGAAAAGAAACGAACTCGATGAAAAGCTTGCTGCGAATGATCAAGCAGATAACTTAAATATACATAGTGGAAAGTGTGTTATGTTTATTCTGTGGTTATACATGATGCCTTTTCTCTAAAGAAATGTAGGGAATCTGAGGAGGGGAGGAGAGATCAGCGAGAATTAGGGAAAAGATGGTGGCTGTGGTTTTCTTTAATTGTCACAGACTACTGGCTAATGATTCCAGTGAGCAGATGGCATCAAGTGAAGATCAAATACACAGAGAACTAAAATCCAATCCACCAAGTTACAGAAGTGCCTTACACCCAATGCCTGCCTTACCTCACCTAAGGGGTGAGCTCCAGAAGGACAAACGGGTCTTTTCTATGTCCTCGGCACTTTCGCCTTGGAGCATCCAGCTGGCTCTTACCCCAGGCTCGCCCTCTGAATAAACTTACCTGAGGGCTATATTGCCTACTGCGACATCTCATCTATATTGAGCTTTATATCAACAAAGACAGGACATTAAACAATATTTATTTTACAGCCTAATATTTTTCAAGGTAGTTGGCGAGAACCACTCTTGAGCAGATAATCAGGATTCTTAAACCTCAATCAATAACAATGATCTTTACCCAGTTTTAGTTGTTACAGAGAGACAATGAGAGGAAAAAATATTTCAGGCAGAACTCAGGTTAAATTGAAACAAGCCAAAACACTTTGTATCTTAAAAAGTTAGGTTGGATGAATCCAGTAGAAATCATGAAAGTCTAGCTTGGTGTTCTAGAGAGGTTTTTCTTTACAGCAGTTTTACCGGAAGCTGTTTGTGGTCACGAAGGCAGGGAGTACCAGGCCACAGGGGACTGGACAGATCCGTGCGTGCACGGGAAGGACAAAAGCCTGACTGGCGGAGTGGCAGCAGCTCCCAAGGCCTCCGTCGCTGCCCCGTTGGGGGTGCTTGGCCAGCCAGCCCTGCCTAATTCTCTTGTGTATGAGCTGACTCCCCATCACCGTTATGATGGGGGAGACAGGGCTTGGGACCCACTTTGGAACATGTGCCAACTGCTCTTCTAGAAAAGTTTGCCTCTTCTGAGTGTTCAGACTGAGTAAAGATGCCCTTAGAGAGGCTCATAACAAAAACGTGCACCTGTACAGCGCTGTGCTGCCGAGGAGCTGTAGCTGATAACAACCGGGGCTCTCGCATCTTGGGCTTGAATCAGGCTCTGCCACTTACCAGCCTGTGATCTCGGGCAAGTCACTTAATCTCTTTAACCCCCGCCTTCCTCGGCCGCAAAGTGGAGGTAGTAATAGTGCCTCCCTAAGAGATTAAATGAGTTACATTACATGCTCAGGACAGTGAGTGCCTGGCACTCTGTGTGGTGGTGGCAGACTCACTAATGCTACATTTCAACTGGAACCCCACCCTGCTCGAGACAGGAAGCAGCGCCATTAACGCGCTCCCCCCGCCCTCCTCTGCCCATCGCGATTTCTGCCCCGCACTCTTGATCCATAACGGCCTGAGCTTTCCCAACCTTCTGTGCTAGACATGCCAGTTTTAGGTGTTAGTTGTTAGTTTTTAGTTTTTATGAGACCCGTTCAGAGAACAGCAGGAAACGACGACTTATGAGAGATCTAACTATATTAAGGCTAGAGCTGTCCAACGGGACTTTCTCCAGTGATAGCATCGTAAGTGTTCTCTAGCTGCACCATCCAGAACTGTAGCCACTAGCCACTGTGATGACTGAGCACTTGAAACGTGGCTAGAGCGACTCAGGAGCTGCATTTTATGTTTATTTTAATATTAACTTCTTTTTGAATGGCCACAGGCAGTTATCAGCACAGCCACCACCCTGGGGAGCGCAGGCCTGGAATTTCCGTGTTGACGAAGCTTCCACCTTCTCTCCCTGCCCACCTGCAGCCTTGGAATGGGTGAACACAGACCCCGGGGCCACACACAGAAGGCCAGCTCCGCCACTGGCTGGCTCTGCGTCCCGGGGCACGTTTCGTAAACTCTCTGCACCTGTTTTGTCATTTGTAGACTGGGGGTGACAACAAGTGGGGGTCGTCGTGAGGATTAAAGGAGTTAAATACAACAGGCATTTAGGAAAGCAGCTGGCCCACAGCGCGTATTTATATAATGCTAACTAGTCTTCAAGTTTTTGCTACTAAAATTAAGTTTAAACACTGTCTCTGGATACGCAGCCTTTCTCAATTCCCATCTTGCTTTTCCTCTGCCTGAAACCGATCGTCACTGTTCTCAACCTCTGTCCTGCTTCTCCCACGTGCTGAGTATTTCGTGCAGCTCTGCGCACCTGCATTTCTGGAATGTGTCAAGGACTGAATCCAACACTGGATATGATCTCCCTGGGCAGAGACTTCACATTTTCCAAGCCGGGGGCATTTCTCATACCTTATATTCCCCTGCCCTGATAAGTTAACACAGTGAGAAGAACACAGGGTTTAAAGTCAGAAGATCTGGGTTTGAATTCTGCCTTGGTTCCTCCCTCGTCCTTTGATCTTAGACATGCCACCTGCTGTGCCAGACTTTCAGCGTCCACGTCTGTAAAATGGGGATAATTATATTATTTTGCAGGATCGTTGTGATTCACGACCAAATGGGGTAATGCATATGAAAGCATTCTGTAAACTAAAACATCATAGGAATGTTAGTTAGCACTATTATTTTCGTTCCCAATTACATCCAAAGAGGATGAGAAGGTGGGAACACAGGAACCCCTGCTCATCGTGGGAGGTGCCCCCGCCCATCTGACATTCTCCCCTGAGAGGCCTCTTCAGTTCCTTTGCCTTAACTCCTTAGTGACTATGACATGAATTGTCTCAGGGGCCAGTGTAGCATCACTTGCTTTGGGAGAACAGCCTTGTTGTAATATTAACTGTCAGTTCTGAGGTGGGAGATGGAGGTTCTCTTTTGTGACACGTGGTTGGAGACCCGAAGATACTGCATGGGTTATATTCTAGAATTACACAGTGAAATGCAGTGGACCACGGACAGGGGGCCACCTGGTAATTCTGGATACTACCAATCATGGTACAGTAATGGTAGCGTGGTGACGGGAATAAGGAGACCTGCCACAGGGAAGCCAGGTGAACAGGCCCCGGGGAGGGCGCTCCCTGCCCCGCTTGGAACCGAGCCACCAGTAGGCCTTTAACCTCCTCAGGCCACATCTACACCAGCGGTTCTCAAAGTGTGTTTTTTGGACCAGCAGCATCAGCGTCACCTGGGGGCTTGTAAGAAACGCAGACCTACAGAATCAGAATATATATCTGAACAAGATCCCTGAGCAATTTTCATGCATGCCGAAGGTTGAGCGGCACCGATCACCCACTGGCTTCCCCTTGGCACAGAGGCAGGGCAGGGGACACGTAAACGGTTCCCGCGCTGGGGTCCATGCACACAGCCCTGTCATCTGAGCCATGCCAGTTACCACTGACCGTCTTCCAGGTGCCCAGGGGTGGAGGTGGGAGGCTCCTAGCGCAGCACAATCCCTGTCCTCAAGGAGCAAAGACATTAGAGAGAGAAAGGCTCGAGCGCCTCAAGATCGAGGACTGCATCTAAATCATTTTTGAATGCCCAGCATTTGGCAAGGTACCCAGCACATAGTAGGTGGTCAGCATGTGTTTGCTGAGTGACTAATTGCTGAGAAGGAATCCCTCTTCCGGCCCCATGCTCTCGACTCTTGCTGCTTTGCTTGGTCGGCTGGACCTAGGGCATCTGTTTCCCTTTATGAACCTCTTGGATTCTGGATTCTACCTTCCCACCCATACTTCTAGTGTTTAAATATGACTACCGCTAATGCCCTATGTTAATGAGCATTTACTATGCGCATATACCATACTTACAACTTTACATAGATTTACTCATTTTACCTGCACAAAGATCATAGATTGATGTTAGTACTTGATTATGTCTATTTTACAGATGAGAAAATCGAAGCTCAAAGAGATTAAAGGCCTTACTAACCAAGCTCCCCAATTAGTAAGCCAGGCCTAAGGAAACTTAAACCCCAGGCGATGGGCTGCCAGCGTCCACCTTCCCGGCTCTGAAGTCCTGCACAAGAATTGCCACGCTGCCTGCACCTGTCCCAGGTCTACCAGACAACTGGAACCAGAGCTCTAGCCTCTGGCACCTATCAGAGAGTCCTCGCCCCTCCCAGCAACACCAGGCCCCCCTCATCCACATTAGGGGGGGCTAGCCACTGCTGCTCCCTTCCCACCATGACAGAAATCAGCAATGAAGACCGTCCTACAAGGCTGAGGAAATTCCTACCTGCTTTCTGGGGTGGTCTCGCTTTTGGGTGGATGCCAAAGAATACTTTCTTCAGGCACTTTTTTAAACCAGTCTTTCTGACAGGTGGTAGCTCTGAAGTTATTGTTTGAACTAAGTTTGGGAACGAGGAGGAGGCAGCTTCTGTAAGCCCCCGCAGAGTCAAACATCTTTCACTCCCAAGCTCACGTGACATCGTCTTTCCTAAAAGCGCTTGTCAGGTATCACCGGGTGAAACCCTAAAGCTGCATTCATCATGGTGAGAAGGAAAAGCGAGCAACTTCAGACAAGCCATATATGGCATCCGACTCTCAACAATGAACAGTCCTGCTTCCTGTTGGTGGGTAGCCCTGAGCAGCGCGTACAGCACAATGATAGGAAAACGCTGAGCATACAACAATGAACCAAGGAATAAACAGCGCCCAGGTTTTTCTTTAAACCAACATATGCGGCTTGGTGGATTGTGGTGGTTTATTTATATTGCTATGCAACAGGGGAGAAAAATAAAGGTGATTTCAGTGAAAGGCATGGGGATATGCCACGCTATCAGATCGTCGTGTCCGAATTTAGACCTGGCAGGGTCTAAAAGGGTTTCGCGTTTGACATCAACCATGATAACAGAGATGAATTTAGTGGGGTTCATGGCTAGGCTTTACTTTTGTTTTTTAAAATTCGGTGGTGAATAGAGCCAGCGGCCGTGGGCCAGGGAGCGCTGCGCTGGCCTGGCAGGGTCTAGCTGAATGTTTATAAAATCAGGAACACGGCCTAAGGAAACTTAAACCGAGCTGCCAGAAGGAGGTTGCCAATCGATTTGTCAAATTGCAGATCACAAAACATACCCCACCCTGGCCTCTGTGCCTGCCTTCTGAGGAGTTCCTGACGGGAAAGGAAGTGTTGTCACAGAGGGGGACCTTATATCTCAGAAGGGCGGGCCCGCGAGCATCTAAGTGTGTGTGTAAATATTATACTTGAAGTCAAGGTAAAGCCTGTCTTTTCAGGAAAACTGTCCCTCGCCTTCTGCTCTTTACCCAAACTTCCCACAAACCCCTCCAATCAGGAAAAAACAACTTCAGAAACCAGGGTGGGGCTTTTCTGGAATCAGGTTACGGCAAAGGTGGAGAACTAGTTCATCTGTCCCAAACGATCATTTTCCCCTAAACCATTAGGTACCTGTTTTAGTTCGCCCCTTTCCCTTTGGTTGGGCAGGTAGAGATGTGGGAAGGCTGCCTGTGACTGCGGCTGTTCCAAGACCTTCGGCGCCCTCCCCTCTGCCCCACCATTGAATTAGAACAGAAGAATCCTCCATATTCCCCTCCTGGGCTCAGTCTGTGCAAACACAGAACAAATGAATAGGTCCGAAGCAGGAAGAGAGAGGCTTGGTCCTCCAGATAAAGTCGAGGATTCCTTATCTGTGCAAATTGGGAAGGCCATTTGTACCAAGCTCTCTCACCTGCAGACTTGTTTGTTTATTCTGCAGGTATTTATTGAGTGCTTCCTACATGCTGGGCGCTTTTCTGGACACTGGAGATGCAGCCGTGAGCAAAAGAGAAAAAAATCCCTGCTCTCGGTGATCTAAGTTCTAGCGGGGAACATCCACACATACAAGTTGAGAAGATAACGTGTAGTGATTCCGAAAGAAAGACAAGCGGCAAGTCACTTGGTAAACATACACACTGTTCCCCAACATTAAGGGACTGGGGAAGAGAGCTAACTTTTACTGAATGCTTGGCTCGTGGGAAAGTGAGCTCAGATGCTTTCCGTATTTCCTTTTAATCTCCTCAATAAGTCTATTCCCCCAACTGTACGGATGAGAAAACAAAGGCCTGGAAGTCAGCTTGAGCACACCCTGCTTGGGATCCCTGCCCCCAAGCCCCATTCCTTCGTCGGATGGTGGCCCCATGCACGCTTGCTGTTCCTCTGCTGGTGGACGGTGTCACCTCCTCACTTTCGTCTACTCCCATACCATCAGTCCTTCGGTTCAACTGACACATCCCCTTCTTCAGGAGAACCATCCTGACCCCTCACGACTGCTGTGAACCTTTCACTAATCTCTTCCATTAGATCATAAAAACGAAAGGTCATGTCTAACCCCAGTGGCTAACACATCATAAGCCCACAAACACACTTTGTTCTTACTGTTCTTACTTACTTCCCTCCCTTACTGTTTATGGCCAGAAGTGTGAAATTTGCCACTTGATTTTATAGGGTCCTTTTTGTTTGTTGTTGTTCTATATGCATTGGTCTTATTTCCTTAACTACATTAGCAGCTTAGGGATCAGTATTTATATTTATAAATTCTACATATTTATTTATTTTTACACATGTATAAATTATCTTTATAATGCTTGTTTAATAATTGTTGAATAGAGTGGTTCTCAAACTTGAGCACACATGAGAATTATCTGGAGGGCTTGTTATAATAGCTTGCTGGGTACTTCCCCCAGAGTTTCTGATTTGGCAGGCCTGGAATGGGGCTGAGAATGTATACTTCTGACAAATTCCCAGGAGATCTGAAGCTGCTGGCCCAGGAACCACACTTGGAGAACCAAGGTTAGGAGTGTAATGTGCGTAGGATGAGTTTGAGTCCCACCTCTGCCCCTAGCGGTATAACCTTGGGCAAGTTAACCTATCTGAGCCTCTGTTTCCTCATCTGTAAAAATGGGGATAATGACAGTATGCACATCAGGATCGTCATGAGGATTAAGTGTAATAATGAATGCAATCTGCTTAGCACTGTCCCTGACACATTGAAAACATTCAATAAATGCTTCCTCTTATCTCTGGACGGGCTGGCACAACATCAGGCACCAAATAGGCACTGAACTCAGCCTAAGAATTCTTTCTCAGGCTGATAGGCAACTTCTTTTGAATTTGTAAGCAGTGCGAGTGAAGGGTGTCACTGAGGCATGACATTTTTAACGAACAGCTCTTGAAATTAAGCCAGACTATTCAAAAGCACAGTATAAAAGGCCTTTCAAAATACGCCTCCCTGTAGTACGCTGGATGGAAATGCTCCGGTGTACAAAAGCCATATGCAGTTTTAAAATTCAGGGGCTATCTTGGGGCTACCTCCTTCACACCTTCCTCTGCGGAAGGATGCTGAGAATGGCAACTTGGCCTCTGAGAGCTTGAGTTGCTGGAGTCACCTAGGCATCTGGGCTAATGGGTTGGCAGACACAAGCAGAGCTCATCATTCAATAATTAATTAGCTGCAGTCGTGGGCAGACAACCACCCCAGAGCAATTAGGACAACCACTACCCTCCTGCATTCCAGTTGTTTCAAAGCTCCCAGGCCCCTGCTGTTCTAAGAACTTCTTCACCCAAAGCAAGATTTCTATTTTCCTCCAGGGTCTATCTGAGCAGTTATACTGGCCGACATTCTCTTGAGGAAGGCCAAGAAGGGATGTGCAGACAAGACAATTTTCAGGCCTTGTCCCACAGTTCTTTAGGGCCCAAGATATCTAGGGATCTAGTGATGGTCTAGCCCCAATCTCGAACCAATAATATAGGAGAAAAGGGTCACGGCCCTATCTCTCTGTGGACCACCAATCCCGAGAGTGTGTTCATTCAACGCAAAGTTGAATGAGATCATCCCTGGGAACATTAGTATGTAGCGGAGGCTGTGGGTTGGGGGTTGGGGGTTGGGGGTTGGGAGAGACGTTGCTGCCCCTCAGATGCCCCTCCCTTCCGCAGGTCCCCTTCAGAGAAGGGCACCACCACCTCCTCTCCTCCGGCGGGACCCCTCCCTAATCCTCAGAAGAAGGACGACCCTCTCCCGTCACCCCATACCATTTTCTCTCCTACCCCCAATTTCCTACCCTAAACCATCAGAGACCGGTGGTGAGTGCACACACTCGGACGGGGCACCACCCGGCAGCCCCGCGCGGGTTCCTGTCCCAGCGCGCTGGCCGGGCCGGGGCTCTGGGGGTCAGGGGGTGTGTGCACGGGCGGTTGGAGGCGAGCCGACCCTCAGGAGGTGAGGAGAGGCTGGTGTGCCCACACCTCGAGTCACCAGCTGCCAGATGAAAACCCAGGCAGAGATGTTCCTCAAAGGGAAGAGCCCAGGTCGTCTCCCCCCTTCTCACGATTTCCCTTTGCTCAATCTCTCTCTCTTTCGATTCTCTCCCCCTCCATCCCTCCCCTCCCTCTTTGTCTGCCTTCTTCTCACCTCCGGCGTTTGGAACACCCTGCCTTCTCCCGGAGCCCGGCTCGGACGCCGCAGCGGTCAGCTCCCCGGGGACCCGGGTCCCGCGCCCCGCCCGGCCCCCTCCCCTGCCCGGCCCTC
>NW_006442103.1:13866218-13898350 GCF_000325575.1 Pteropus alecto
GAGGGTCCAGAGGACCCCCAGCGGCCAGGCTGGCGAGGGGTGGGGCGCCGTCGGGGTGCAGATCCCGCGGCCAGAAGGGGCACGTCCTCGCTCTCCCTCGGAACGAGGGGCTGCCTCCTTCCCTTCCGATGCAGGGCGACGCGCCCCGCAAGCGCCCGGGTCTGATGGTTATCCGAGCATCTGTGAGGAAGGAGCGTCCACTGGGGACCCGAGACCCACTTAATTAGCTCGTGTGCAGAGACTCATTTGAGGCCTGCCGTGACGGATGAGGATAAGGACACGGCCCTGGTGGCTATGGAAACCTAGGAAGGTGGATTCGGGTAGAAGGGAGAAGTAGGACCAGAGGCCACCCTGAAGCTGGCAGGACCCGTTGCGGGGCGCCCGGCTGGGGGCTGTGGTTCCCTGGCTCCGGACGAGCACACAGGCAGCAGAAGCCCCTTCTAGGGGACCTTCCTTGGCCCCTCCTGCGCTCCTTCGAGGACTCTTACCTTAATAGGCAAGAACTGGGAGAAGGCGCGGGATGCTGCTGTTCTGCCCGGATGGCTGCTCCCTACCCTGCTAGGCCTGGTCAGTGGAGGGGGCGTCGGACTCCCCAGGTCCCACTGGATTCGACCTATGGGAGGGCTCGGATCCAAATCCCAGGGGGTTAACTGTGATGTGGAGATGGGAGAAAGGGGGTGTGGGTTTTGTTTTGCTTTGTTTTATTAAGTTGGGCTGCTGGCAAGGAAATCAGCTTCCCACTCTCCTTGAGTAAGTGTCTACCATATGTGGTGCCAGACAGTGTGGGGGCGACGAGAAAGTGTAAAATTCATGGAGCCTAGGCATCAATCCAGCCAAACTCTAAGTGCCTGTGATAAGCCAGGCATAGCAGCAAGCCCCAGGGACTCCAATGCGGAGACAGGGGGGGCCCAGTAGCACCATTTCTGGTGGTAGAGACAGCTCTGTAAGCAAATAATTATAGCAAGGTGGGGAGGCTGGGCAAGGCGCTGGCCAGCGTGGCCTCGCCTCACTGCTTTGGGCAGGGAAGGCTGTGCTGAGGCGATTGGGCCTGATCTGGTCTCGAAGAGTGAATCTGAGCAGAGAGGAAGAGCAGGTCAGGCAGATGGGACAGCATGAGCAAATGGGACAAGGCTGGAGAGAGCAAGGCCTTCCGAGAAACTATGAGAACTGCAGTTAGCCCAAGTGGAGCAGAGAGGAAGGCGAGTTGGAAAGGCGCTAGGGTACAGCTTTTAGTCAGCTGACAAATGTGCAAAACTATCCTCATGCCTCAGTTTCGTCATCCGCAATATGAAGATAATAGTACGTGCTTCATAGAGTTGTGACAATTAATGAGCTAATCTTTGTAAAGTGTCTAGAACAATACCTGGCACAGAGTAAGCACTATTATAAGGATTGGCTATTATCGTATTGTACTCTTATCAGTTGACCAGTCACTTTCTACCATGCTGCCATCTTTGCCTACGCCTGTGTCTTTGGACATTTGCTTGAATATCTAGTGAATTTTATTTATGAAAATGAGTAGAAGATAGAAAAATGAAAGTGCCAATTCTGGTAATAAGTGTAAGTTTAAAATAGTGAAACAGAGACAGATGGAAGTCATTAGATATGCAGGAAGAGGCAAATCTTTAGCTTCGATCAAACACTTATTGTTCTACATCTGTCATCTCTGTTCGATTATAAAGGAAAAGAATGAAATTAAAGAGTAGTGTCTAGTACATATTAGGCATTCAAGAAATCTCTGAGCTCAACGAACAACAATGATATTATAATTTAAATGTATTGTTGAATTTTATGTCTCCAATACAAAATACATTTAGAGATTCTATAGTCCCTGGGAACAGAACGCCTCTTATAACACAGAAATCTATTGTTCTTTCATATTGCAATTTTAGTACACGTGTATTAGAGACAGATGGTTGCCTGCCTAGCATAACAGATTTAGATTTTGAGTATAGACTTCCCCAGTGGCACCCTCTCCAGAAAGCTGTCTTAGGGGAGCTGACCCTTGACAGGACTCAGGCATCCCAACTGCTAACACATTTTCAAGAGCACATTATTATGGAAACAGAGGACTACATTACATGACGAGGAAGTTAGCCTTTAAATTAGATGTTATGCAAAGCCATAGACAGGATCTAAGCAGGGGATCAGATAGTTAGATTTCTGTTTTTAGAATGGTCAAGCTGGGGCTGCATGGAGGATTGTTCAAAGTTAAGAACTGACACTAATTAAGAGACTGTTACAGCAGTTCAGGTAAGAAATGAGAATCTGAACCAAGACAACAGCAGTGGGTATAGGAAGGAAGCTCAATTTGAGAGATTTTCAAAGACTGATAAATGATCAAGACAGAGTGTATGTAAGGATAGAAAGGGAAAAAAAGGTTGAGTCCTGGGTTTCTTATTTGGGTAACTAGGCAGATCATGGGACCATAACAGAGACATGAAATATAGAAGGTGGAGTGGGTTTTGAGAACAATGTTACATATATTATAGATGGACTCACCTGTCACCCAATCCTACATCCAGTTTAGAGGATAAGAGAGCTAAGCACTTGCTTCCTGGTTTCCTTTGCAGCTAGCGGGGGCCATATGTTACAAAATTGATTAATGGAATTTATGTGGAAGTCTGCTGGGAGGCTTCTGGAAAATCTGGAATTGTTTTGATAAAAGGTTCAATTGTCACTGGCATTGCTCCCTTCCCTTTTTCCTTGCCTTGTACTCAGACATGATGCCTGTAGCTGTAGAACATTTTGTGACTATGAGGAAAGGCCAAGAGGATTGAAAACTTGCCAGCCAGGAGGTTGCTGAACTGCTGAATCGATACCAGCAACCACCTGCCTCCAGATTTCTTGTTATGTAAGAAAAATAACCCTCATTTTGTTTGACTCTTGTATTCTTTTACTTGTGGTTGATGATATTTCTAACTGACACAGGAAGACAATACGTTTATATTTGGATCTATTGAGTTTTAGATCTGATGAGAAATCCAGGTGGATTGGTCTAGTGGACAGATGGAAATATGATTGGGATTCTGGAGAGAAGTTTGGACTGTAAGTTCAAGATTCATCAGCAAATGATGATATTTGAAACCAATGGTCTTCAAATTTTTGCCCACAAGTGCCCTAAAAGAATTATGAAAAATTATATTCTCCTTATGAAAAGATCTAATCTCCCTTGCACATTTCTCTCAATATTGTATTGTAGTTCCTCAATATTCTCAAACATATAGAAAAGTTGAAATAATTGAGCAGTGAACACCTAGATTCTACTATAAATATTTTGTTTTAGTTACTCAACATCTAGATTCTACTATAAACATTTTGTTTTAGTTACATTACTTATTTCTACATTTGTTCATTTGTCAATCTATCTTATTTTTATGCATTTTCAAATAAATTTTAGACATCGATATGTTTCACTCCTAAGCTCTTCAGCATGAATAACATTAACTAGGTTCAAATGTTTGTTTGCAGATTTTCTTTTCTTTTTGTGATAAAATTTACCTCAACAAACTATACACACGTTAAGTACACCACTTGATTATTTTTGATGAATGTTTTTGCCTTTCTAACCCCAAACCCTATTAAGTCATAAAACATTACTAGTACCCCGAAAAGTTCCCTTGTACTTTCCCCCAGTCAATCCATGCCCCTACCTCTCCTAGAGGCAACCACTGTTCTCATGTTTTTTCACTATAGATTAATTTTGCCTGTTCTACAATGTCATATAGATGAAATATTATATTATTTATCTTCGCACATGTTTAACTTGACATAAAATTCTTTATTATGAGTATTTGCAAAAGATGCCATTTCTGATGTATCCTAAATATTGACATTTTCAAAGAGAATGGTCACATCTCTCATTTTAATACAGTTAATAGAAACTAAGTGTGATCTGCTACCTACCATAATCCATTTTAAAAAAATACATGGACAAAATCCTTTTTAGCAAGGTGAAAGTTTTACATATTTTTCTTTTTTCCCTTCGACTTGTGTTTCCATTCAACTTTTTCCATGAAATTTAATCCTAAAGTAATATATTTTTATGCCTGAAAGATTTTTCTTGAGTATCTTTTTCTACTTGTCTGAACAAATATTATTATGTTTATTGAAATTAAAATTTTCCTCCTGAGACCATAAGGCTCTAAGTGTTAATTAATTTCTTCTAGATTGTTATCACTAGAATTATTCTTAGTTGATTAAAATAACAAATTATAATTTAAATAAACAATCATTAAACATAAAAGTAAGATATTACTGGAAACATCTCTTAATGAGATTGGTGGGGTTGGGATTATTTCTTATCAGTTCGTGAATATTATTCATTGCTAGAATAACACAGGGCTCAGCATAAATTCTTTTAATATTTTTCGTTGCTTTGATATTGATGCTGAGAAACTTTGTTTAGACAAATAAGTAGATGAGGATGAAAGGATTAGCGATGCCAATCAATTCTTTAAACCTTTTCTGAATTATATACTCCAATTCACATACTGATCTATCAAAAACTATTTCTAATGATCGATAAACTGACAAGACGATGTGGTCTTTTTTCAATTTTGCTGAAAGCAGACTTGGAACCCTTCTGACTTGCAAGAGCATTTACTACCCATATTATAGTCATTCACTGATTTATTTAATGAGAAGAGAATAAAGTGTTTTATTACCAAAAGTTCAAGGAAACTTCAAGCTTGATGCAATCTGATAAGACACTACATATGGAAGTGTCACATTAACAAAGTCTACACAGGAAATCTTGGGTCACTCAGAGTCATTTACTTTCTTAATACAAATAGCAATTTTTCAAGTTGCTGGCCAGAGATTTTTACAT
The DNA here is from genome assembly GCF_000325575.1 of Pteropus alecto. Taxonomy (NCBI): domain Eukaryota; kingdom Metazoa; phylum Chordata; class Mammalia; order Chiroptera; family Pteropodidae; genus Pteropus; species Pteropus alecto. The sequence goes on from NW_006442103.1 coordinate 13,871,050, forward strand.
TCTGGGGAAATGTACCATTATCACGTTTAGGGTGCGTGAGAGGTAACTTGCGAAGAAAGATATCTTGAGCGCAGGCATAGTCTCAGGCAGATTGATTCTAGAAAGGAATACATATGGAAATTAAAGCTCTGGACGCTGATTCTCTTAAAACTATTTATCTTGGAGCACCCTCTGGAAAGATTTCTTACATGACCAGGATATACATGCCCAGAGATAAACAGCCGTTTTAAGCTATGAGAATGGATGATATGGCTAGTGCGAACCCAGCGAAAGAATATATATATATATGTCAAGAAGGACTCCTCCTGCCTAATTGGGCCCAAATTCATAACCGGAGTCTAGCAGCTGTTGCTGACAGAGGCCTCTTACGTATGCTGCATTTAAGGGAAAAGCCACAGACTAAATTGCCAGCCTCCTTCACTGTGAGAAGTTCCTGGTATCCATCCTATTTCCAACACTGAGACCTGCCCCATCTAATTGAAACTATACAGCTATATCTTTAGTTGCATCTATACTGACCAATCAGAGTAACTTCATAATGACCAATCAGATCACAGGAAGACAACCAATTTGGACCAATCAGACTGTGTAAAGTTGGAGTTCTCATTTGCATGAAAATGGACCAATCAGGAACCAGGGCGGGAACTTTATAAAAAGCCGCCTCACCTGTTTCTGTGGCGCACGCCGTGGGTTTCTCACGCGGAGGCTGTGTTTCTCCAGTTGGCTAACTATTCGCCTGAATGAAATCTCTTCTTTCTCCGCACCCTAGACTGGGGACACCTTTTGATATTAGATTGGTAGCAGCGAACATTTGTGGACACCAGAGAGAATGTGAAAAGTGTTGAGAACAACAGCAACATTTTAAGAAGTGGGCTGAGGCCATATAACACTCAAAGGAGATTGGGGAGAAATGACCAGAGAGGTCAAAGAAAAATCCGAAGAAAATGATGTCACAGAGGCCGAAGTGCAAATACCTCAGTGCAGATGGCTACAGTGCAAACACCTCATCAATAACAGGTGCGATTATAGGTAAATGGACTTGGTAATATGGTAATTTAGGACACCGACAACCTGGGTAAAGGGCTATTTCAGAAGAGTGGTAGCGGCTGTGTGTGGAAGCAAGACGGCAGTTTAGGGGTTAACGGGCCGAGTGCGAGGGAAGAGATAGCTAAGCTTTAAAGAGTTTAGCTGTAAGAGAGAAGCAAGTTTTCTCTCTTCTTTCCTAAATGGGAAAGATATAGACGTGTTCTCAGTCTTTGGGTCAGGTCCCTGCGGAGAGAGGTTGAAAAGGGAGAACAGCAAGAGCAGAATCTCCGAGGAAATAGAAAGGGGCTGAGAGCCGCAACACATGGGGGTTTGCACCCGAGACAGGAAGAGGCAGGCAAGGATGGAGTTGCGGAAAAATTTCGTTTTCTGTATCTCATAATGCCAATGTTTGAACTCACTGTGGTCTGATTTTGCTGCCTGTGGAATTTTCTGCCTGTTGATTTTAGTGTCTTGTGTCCTTGTGTATTGTGTGAGACATATATGATATATATGTATTATATATATCTATGTTTTAGATAGATATATATTTAACTGCAAGCTGCTCGTTTTCCTTGGAAAATTGTGGCACCAATTTGAGTCGTCAGTTGAGGTTTTAGTCCTCCAGAGAGGATTTGCTTTGACTTCTGCAAATCATCTCAAGGCACTACCACAAGAGTGACGGCAAATCCATTCAAAGGCTGGCTTGTGGTCACAAGTTCCCAGAGGAGATCTCCCCCGACCCCAACACCAAGATCAAAACATGTTTCCTTTGCATAATGGGTTTATTTCCTGTCTACTCTCTTACCTTGAGGGTGTGGCCCTATCAAGGGGCACCAAGTTTGGGTGGAGTCTCATAATAAATTCCCTACCTTAGAGAGATTTCAGGCTTTACTTCACGAGCCCCAAGCCTTTGCAGCCTTTGAAACAGAAACTCAGGGCAAAGGGTGGCTTTGGCACCTGCTTACTCCCCACCTGCTTTCACTTCATTTTGGCCTCTGTAGAGTCTCTTCCTTGAGTGCTAGCTGAACAGTGTGTTTTTTAAGAAGATGCTTATACATTTTATCTAGTGTTTAGTTTCAATGGAAAAGGTAGTTCAGGATATCAGGTCTGTTCTTCTGGAAAAAGAAGCCTCGTGTTCTGCTATCGTAACTCTGGTTTTGATAAGCAGGACATGAGCAGTTTTTTTGACTGCTGGGTTTATAGCATGTTAGTCCTGTTGCTATGCAGTTGTTGCTGGAAAATAGTCTGTGGGCTCAGGCTTTCTAAACCAACCATTTCTTGGATGCCCAGAGAAGGAAGGAAGGCGAGGGCCTTGGTTTGCTGATTACAAACCATCTCCATGGTCACAGGTTGCTGGGCTCTCTTTGTACAATGTTTTCCCAGCAGCATTCAGGCAGCGATAGCTTCCTTTAATTATTTTTCAGCTTCTGGTGTTGGCTGGTGAGAGGAAGGAGTGCGTACCTGCTTGTGCAGACATGTATGAAGCAAGAGAAGGGACTATGAAACAAGAGAGAGGAACAAACTCCAAGAATAATCGATTGTTTCCATAGGATCCTGCTGGAATAACCGACTCATTTTTGTTTTCACTTTTATAGGGAGTTGGGGAAAAGAGAGGAACATAACCCATTCAGGTGTAAGTTCTAAGTCTGAAGATTTATCGTGTCTCACAGATGGTCCCCATTTGAATCTTCAGAATTAGGAAAGACTTAAAAACTTACAGAATATAAATCTGGCTTATATTAATGTGGACTTTTTGTTGTTTCTAAATTTCAGCAGAGGCCCCAAAGACTCAGAGCAAAATCATAGGTACTTAGGGATCTTTACATTCTAAAGCAAAGTGCAAGATGGTCTACATTAGTCAGAGTTCTCTAGGAAAACAACCAATGGGATGTACTTTTGTGTATATATATTGTAAAGAATTGGCTCATGTGATTATGGAGGCTGAGAAGTTCCAAGGTATACAGTCAACATGCTGAAGCCCTGGGAGAACCAACAGTGTAGTTCCAGACTGAAAGCTGGCAGGCTCAAAGCATAAGAAGAGCCATTTTTTCAGATGGAGTCTTAAGGCAGGAAAAGACCAATTCATGTCTTAGCTCAAGGGGGCTTCAGAGACCTCATAAAGTGACCCTTGAGATTAAAAATTAGAATTTGGACATAGGCTACATCTAGAGGTCAAGTAAGACCTTATTTCTTTTGCTTGCTTTGGGTGCTGGACCCTGTAGAGGTCTAAAACAGCAGCTAGTGAGTGGGTGAGGAACATGGAGTGAAGAGATGGAAGGAGCTTACCTCGATTTCTTTCCCCTCAGGCTTCTGTGCCTCAGACAGGCCCAAGCTAGGGGCTGGGGAAGTCTTACATGGAATGAGAATCTGGAGCTTTGACTTAGTCTGAGCTGTGATTCTTGTTAACTGAAAGGGACCAGAAAAGTTGTAGGAACTGCCTGAGACTTCACTCAGGGATAGTGCGGATGAGGGCTATAGAGCAAAGTTCCTAAGTCGTAGGAAAGAACGAAGTTGCTTATTTGTGCTCTTCTAGTGGAAATGAAGAAAAAAAATGACAACTAATATTCTAGAAATTTGTACCCAGCAAAAATATCATTCAAGAATACAAGTAACACAAATATTTTCAGACTAACAAGTAAAAACAGCATTTAGCACCAAAAAAAAAAAAAAATCTGCATTAAAGAAAATACTAAGAATTGTACTTCAAGCAGAAGGAAAATGATCCCAGATAAACAGAGAATCTAGAAGAAATGAAGAGCAAGGAAAACAGAAAATATATGGGTATATCTAAATAAATAGGCAACTACAGGTTTCCCACTAGACATGGAATGCAAGCTTAATCAGTTTGAAAATAATATTAAGATGAAGATTAACTGGGGAACTCTGAGGCAAATGATATTTGGCTTACACTTAAAATATCTATGGCTTAGTGAAGTTTAGGGGTGATGCCTTGAGGGAACTAAGTCGGGAGCCTTTTGAGACTTAAGGAAAACATAAGGGCTGGAAGGGACCCCGATGTCAATTATTCTAATTTCCTTTTTGTACAGATGGGAAAACTGAGGCCCAGGGAGGTCATGTGCCTAGTTGGTAGTTAAAGCAGGGCCAGATCCTAGGTACTCAGATTTCTCATTGAATGCTTTCGACCCATAAATCTCTTCAACTTAAGGCATGTATATGAAAACATTTTCATTTTCATGCACTCACATTAGTCCCACTCAGCCATATTTCTTCTTTCTCACCCAGCTTCTAAAGACCTTTTAGAGTTTAGCAGCAACAATTTTCTGTTATTTACAACTGTAGAGAATTCATGGGGCACTCCATGTCCTGGTCAGCTATGCAAGCATTAAATGAGACCCATCTGGTCATGGAACTTTGACAGGAATAATGTAACTAATAGATTCTATTGAGCATTTAATGTGCACAGCTCTGTTCTAAGTTCATTATAGCTAGTGACTCATTTAATCCTCAAAACAACTCTGAGTTATTACCATTTTAAAATGAGAAAACTGAGGTGCAGAGGAGTTAAGTAACCTGCCCAAGATAAACTGCCAATGCCTGGTTTCAAGTCCTGGAGGTCTGTCTAGACAGCCTACATTCTTAACCCCTCACTGTCATTCATCAAATATTGAGTACCTACTAAGTGCTGGGCACTGCATTAGGCGCCGGGGATATTGAAGAAGATACCTGCTCAATGGAAGCTTATGGGCTAGTAGAAGTGACAGTCATTTAAACAAGAAATTATAATATCATTGACAAGTGCTTTAATAAAATATGTGTAGAATGATGTGGAATATAGAGAAGGACCTAGGGGAGCTGGAAAAGGCTTCAAAGAAGAGATGCTGTTTTAAGTTGGGTGTGGCTAGAGCATGGAGTGTGTGTTTGGGGTGGGCGGGCGGAGGTGGTGTCTGGCAGGAGAGTGGGGAGATGAGGACAGTGAAATGGCACTTGGGGCCAAATTGTGAAGAACCTGTTTCTTTATGTCTGTTAAGTTACTGGAACTTTATTTTGTGGGGAGCAGGAAAATAACATGATCAGATTTGTGCTGTGCTATAAAGAGCTCTGGACAGTGAAGAGGACACATTCATTCAACAAGCATTAACTGAGCAAGAGCCTGTGTAAAATGCCTAGATATGACCTCTGGTCTCGGGAAGCCTGCAGAAGTTCTGAAAGAGGAGACGAGTTCTGCCAAAACCTCGTGTTTCGAGGAGGCAAACTTCGAGTCCTATGTGAGAAGTCCAAGTTCACCAAGTGCTTCAGGGGGGAGTTGGGGAGTTGGGGAATGCCTCAAGGGGATGGCATCAGAGGGCTGGGTCTGGAATGAGTAGTGTGATTTAAAAGGCAGAGTTGGGTGGTGAGACAGACATCAGAGTGAGCGGTATTGTGGGGAATGGTGAATTGTCCACTTTGGCCACAGTGTAGGGTGTATGAAGGGCACTTTGTGGGAACCAAGGGCAGGCCTTGAATATGCTTCCTGAAGTACGATGCCACTAGGGGGTGCATGAGATGATTTTTGGTGGTTTATGATGGATATTTTACAGTTTATCAGTTAGGTTTTTATATTAATGTACATTCAACATTTAAACAATAATGACAATATTGTTTACAATGAGGCAAAGTGAAGAAAATGAGGTGATTTAATCAATATTCAGGAAGTGATAATATGGATGGTTCACAGGACAAAAATCATCAAGGAAATATGCAAAAATTTGTGGAAATTGGGCTAAGGAGTTTAGAAGGATTTCGGAGGACAGGCACTCTGGTGTTTAGATTGGTACTTTGATAGAAAGATCAATCTGAGAGCTGGTGTAAAACAGATCAAGTTGGAAAAAGATCTGAGCTGGAGAGACCAGGAAGGGAATATTGTAATGTATTATGCATTAGTAGTAAGAGTTTCCTCTTTAAGGAACCTGTGCTGCTTTTCCTTCACACCTTCCTCTATTTGCTTATGTTCTCACTGTAAATTCATCGGCTTGCTTCACATGGAAGTGACATGTGCTGTTGGAAATGGCCACACTCTCTCCTGCTGCCTTTCTGTAAAAATAGACATCTCTTGGTTTTGGCAGTGGTGTTTTGAAGATTTGACACATCGTACATCAGTTTCATCTCTGAGCTCCTTTACTTAGAATCAGCACCGCTCTTTTTGCGTCCCAAATTTTCAGCTAAACACAATGGAAGAAGACTTCCATGAAAAGCGGGGAGGGGAAATAAAACTTTCAGAACTGTCAGCCCAGTGCCCTGAGCTCTATCCCAATGAAACAAAATAGCACAGAGGGCTAGCACGGGCTCCCCGACTCACCCCAAAGTCCAACTCTTGTGAAATTTTTGTCTTCAGTTCTTTTGCAATGTCAACGTACTTTGAAGCATTGTGGATTTCTTAAGATACTGCAACTCACATTTGAAATATTCTTCCTGTGATAAGTTATGCATTGAATTAGCATATTTTGAGCAAAACGTGCCTGTCTAGGAAGGAAACCGTGATGCTATTCCAACACATAGATCTTCAGGAGCAGAAGTGGCCCTGGCCCACGGCGGGTGCGTCCTGCCTACAGGCCTGTCAAATCCATGACTTCTTTTCCCTGCCTTTTGTTCTGCACGCCCAGAAGCTCACCTGTAGGCAGCACTTATCCTTTCGTTCATCCTCCCGAAGCAGGGGAATGCTTCTCAGTCAGCCTTTGTCCGTAGATGAATATGTTTATACATAATTAATTGTTGGTGGAATGAATGAATTCCTTTTCAGTTTCCTCTTACTGCACTTGGTGGCTTACTTATTTAGTGGTTACCTTATCGCTCAGAATGTTACGGATGAGTTAGAGAACGAGGCCTGGGCAGGGTTATGTGACATGCGACCTGATGTGAGGTGCCATCTGGTAGCTCCTTTCTCTTCTTCCCATCTCCCAAGCTTCCTGTATGGCCCACCCCCCTAGATACAATGCCTGAGTTTGTTTCCTAGTTGAAACCTCAGGTAAATCCAGTTTGTCCTTGTGCTCCTCCAGCCTTTCTTTCAGAATCCGTAGCAGACATCTGGTTTTTGTTGTTGTTGTTGTTCAGAATCCCTTCCCACATTTTTGGGAATGGGAACGTCATCCCAATCTATAGGTGATTTTCCCTTGGGGAAACCCCTCCCCCTTGGGAGTTGTCTTGTCGAGACACTGTCTAGGTGTATTGTCTTTTGGTCAAGAAGTGAGCACGTGACCCGGGCTGAGCCCATCAGAGTATCTGTCTGGGGAAATGGAATCTTGAGCAGAATGACACAAGGACCGGAAAGTGGCTGGGGCAGATTTGTTCCAACAGTGGTGACTGTCCGTCATCTCCACTCCCTGGATCTGTGGCACTTCCTTTGTTCCTGCCCTTCTCAAGGCCGAGTTCAGCCTTTCCTTTGATGCCATGACATCTGCTTCCAATAAGTTAGTTTTTTCCTGAAGTAAGCCAGACTCTGTCACTGTCATTTATGATCAAAGAGCCCTGGAAAGGCCACCCTCTGCTCCCTCTCAGTGCTCTCCCAGCTCCTCCCCGGACTAGAGCTCTGTAGCGGCTGTACATTTTCTGTTAGACTAAGACCCAGATCCCCACCACAGCCTGCAGGCCAGCCGGTCTGGCCCTTGGTGGCCCCTGCCCTGCCTTCTCTCTTCCACCTCACCCACGTCTCTCCCTTCCTTGAGCGGTCCACGCGCTCTCATGTGGAGCGTTCACACGTGCTACTTCTGCCTGCAGGACATGTGGTTGGCCCTCGGTGCCCTTCCCAACCCTGGACCTGGTACCTTCCCATAACACTTACCTCAGTTTGTAGTTATACATCTATCCGTGGCTTATCTGATCATTGTTTGTCTCCCTCACTAGACAATAAGCTCCACGAGGATAAGAACTATATTTTTGTCCTGACTGTATTCCGGTATCTAACACGGCACCTGCTGTGTGGTAAGAGTCCAAAACATTTTTGTGGAATGGAATCATAAAAAAAAGGTGCAACTTGACCTCGTCAGAACATCTGAGATATGAACTGTGCTCCCAATCTCCCTTTCATCAGGATTTCTGAGCTTCGTCTGTTCTCTTTAGGGCTCTGGTTTGCACTGGGCAACGATGACTGGAATGGTTTAATCAAACACATAAACTTAGTATTTGCTAACAGGTGCCCCCACAGCTCTCCTTTCTCTATCTAATGCATATTTATGACGCCTGATTAAACTCTCCTATGGAGGTGTATTTATAGCCTTAAAGGCAAGAACCAGGGGTGTAATTCTGAATTAGGGGACTAATTCTGATTCTAGTTCTGCGCCTGAGTAGGTTGGTGGACGTTAACTAATTCATTTAATCTCATTAAATCTGAGTTCCCTCATTTCTAAAATAGGATAATATCTGTTCCACTATATAATACTTGGTGGTGGTGAGGATGTGAGGAGATAATAAACATCGAAGCACTTGGGAAATTGTTAAATGGATATGCTGTGCAGGAAATACCTTTCTGATACGTTATAATATTTGCTCATTATAGGCGCTCCAACAAATGCTTTCCTCTGCCTGACCTTATTTCATGTCGTAAGTGAAATAAGATGTATGACTCATTACCACTGAGTACCTACCAAGAGCCAGGCCCAGAGGTAAGGGCTTCACATGTGGTATTTCATTTAATCTTCACTAAACTGTATGACGGACATTAATTTTCCTCATTTGACTGAGGAGAAAACAGGCTAGCAGAGGTTAAGCAACTCATTCAAGCACGCAGCTTGCAAATCGGGGAGCTGGGATTGAAATCTGAGCCCACCGACTTCAAGGCCAGTGCTTTTCACGGCGACCCACGGGGTCCCCTTAGGCAGCCGACCAAAGGTCACTCTTTGCTTAGTGCCTACTGAGCTCTGGGCACTATGTTGGTTGATTGACATACTCTTTTTCATTTAACGTTTACACTGTCACTGTCATTATCAAATGAGGAAGCAGAAGCTTAAAGAAAGAACCAGGGTGGGCTATAGAAAGTTGCAACAGGTCACCACCACTACTACCGTAATAGCATGATAACCAGAGGAAAACTAGATAAATTGTAAAAATTATATATTGAGAGACAGTGGAAACGATGAGCAGGGGAGAAACTAAGCTGGAGAAGGAAGAGCTTTTCCTAGGCCAGCCCATCCCTATTCATTTTCTTCCCTGGGGGCTTTGCCTTTTCTGAGCAGGGGTATGAACTTGACCTGAACCAGCAGAGACTCCACCAAGGGCAACAGAAACCACAGAGGTTGTGGCCATCTCCAGGGGCTGGCAGGACACCTGAGAAATTAGAGGAGCCCCAAGGCAAGGCCGGTTTTCCCTATGGGACATTTGCTGAGCTCTGGGGAGCTGATAAGAAGGTTCAATAATCTTTCTAATACTCACTAAATCTGGACCTGAGTTGCCTGCATCACAGGCCAGTTTGACTTTGAATTTCTTTCCTGGGGCCCTTGGGGCCTAAGGGATCATTTCCACCTCTTTTGGCATCTGTGTGCCTCTGCGCCAATTTACCTAGATTTTTCAGCGGCAAGTAGCTTTTGGCAGACATTGGCGCCCTCTGCTGTCTGAGAACAGTTTTGCAGGTACTTGGAGCCGGCCCTTAGCATCCTCTGTTCTGATCCCATTCTCCCCCAAATCAGGATTTAACCCGGATGATCAATTCAAACATCTGAGCTTTTGTCTCTCTAGTCTCCTCTACCCCTGTGTGTTAACTGTAGATTGACTGATGCCTGTGGATGTCAGGTCCTCACCTGTACAACGGGATCAATGGGGTTGTTCGTGCATTTAGTGAGGCAGTGCATAAATTTCTAAACACTGCCTGGTGTATAGGGTTAGTGCTTGGTAAATAGTAACGATAGTAGTGAGGATCGATGTCAAGGCTGTCCCAGATCCTCCTCAAAGTTCCTCCAAGCAGGCAGCACTGGGCGTCACTGTCGGCGGTGGTGAAAGCTGCTCTGACTCCAGATATTCTGGGACATTCAGAAATTCTCAGCCCTCTTCACAGTAGGACACCAGGGACCAGGAGCCTGGTACCCAAAACTGAGGAGGAGCAGAGGAGGGGGGAGGCCTGGGGCAAGCTGAGTGCCAGGCAGTTGCCTGGTTAGTGTTGGCATCTCTCAAGCCTCAAGCCTGTGGGAGCTGCGGTTGCTTCAAATGTCTAAAAAGCTGCCTTCCCGAAGGTCTCATCTTGGTCCCCTCTTAGAAGATGAAACGTCTGACCTCTGTTGTATGGCAGCGCTGTGAGTTAACTGATCTAATGGAAGACAGTGGTCAGATCTTTCAAAATAGTCCTTGGCTTGGCGACCTGCTTTCTCGCCTTGCTGTGTGGGCCCCGTGTGGTGTGGTGGGTGCGGGTGTGGAAACCTGCCTCGGCCTCCTGGTGCCGGGCTCCCAAGGGGAGGTGGCCTTGCGCCGGGCCTCAATCGCCTGGCTTCACGGGAGCTCAGCTCTTCGCAGCCTGTGGCTTCAGATCTGGATTGCGCCCGTTTCCTGTTTTGCAGTTTTCCCAGGTCTTGGGTTCCTGTGTTCCCAGCATCCCTAGCAGCAGTGGCCTCACAAAGGTTTCCTTCCTGGCAACAGAGAAGCCTCCATCAGTCTTCATTCTGAAAGCACACACTGTCCCTTGGGCACTCATCTGCACTCCCACATATCTTGGCACTACCTTCCCATGGGGGGGCCCCCCATGATCCTCTCTCCCACGGTGCTTTGCCTCAGCTCCGGCTTGAGTAGATGCAGCTAGCTGCAGATCCCCTGGACTTCTTTCTCCGGGTCCCAAGCTGCCTACGACACAGGGATGCACCCGGCAACTACCTGTGGTGATGGGACAGAGTCTGAGGCGTTCCAGATGACCCGGCAGCCCACAGACTCAGCAGCACCCTGGGACTCTGAGCCACTCTTTATTTTCTGTCCCCTCAGCGTTATGACTCCGTGACTTACATTTCTACCTACTTGCATGTTCACGTACATGGGCTTAGGTTTGGGCCTTGTGGTTTTGTTCTGTTCTAGGCTTGCCAGATAAAACGCAAAATGTCCAGTTAAGTTTAAATTTCAGATAGACAGGGATTTTTTTTTTTTTTTTTTTGCCCTTTAATTTTATTGATTGCACATGTTTTAATTTTTGAGCATGGAGGGTTTTTTTTTTTTTTTTTTGTAGCTTAAGTATGTCCCAAATATTACACGGGACTAAAAAAAGTTCCTTATTTATCTAAACGGAAGTTTGACTGGCAGGCCTATGTTTTTATTCTCTAAATCTGGTAACCCTATCCAGGTCTGCCCATCCGTGGCCTCCCTGAGCTGAGGAACTTTCTGGGGGAGGCTCCTGCCCCGACAGCGGGGAATGTACCATGCTGTAGGTGGGGAGAGTCATCACTTTCCTGTGTCATGTGGTGCAAAGTAGAGGGCAGGCCCAGACTGTGTTCTCTGTCTGCTGGTCATTCGGTTTCCGGGTGTGCTCTTCATCCAGCAATAAGGGAACCAAGTCCTTTGTCATGTAGTTGAGGAAACATAGTTTGACCAGGATGCACTGTTTTGCTCTCAGTCTAGCGCTGGGCACCAGACACGCGGTCCGCGGGGAGTGGGGGCGGGGCGCCCAGAGGACGATGACCCGAGGCGGGATCACCCAGCCCTGAGCTCTGACAGCCGCTCCAGTTATTGCTTCTCTTCTCAGCAGAGATGACAGAAAGTGTCAAAGCCAAATATTTACTGGAGGCAAAGTCTGAACACTTCAGATAAGATTTAGTGGCTCATCCGGCGGAGGGGAACTTAGGACCTGGAGTCCCTGCGGGTGACGACACACTGATAGCCCAGCGAATCTTAGGGAGACAGACAGGGGAATCTTTTAGTTTTTATGTTTTGAAATTTCCCCTTTTCTCCTCTTTACAGGAAAAATAAGTTTTATCCTGGGACTGTGAGGCCGAGGAGGCCTCTGGAAGCCTGTGACCAGTGAGTGACAGAATCAAGGTCTGAACACTATCGATAAAGCTTTGAAGCCCAAACACCCACATTCCCTTCTCTCTCCTCTACCCTTTGATGTCTACTCCTTTCCACACACCAAGATGGTTCTCCTCGGGGCCTAGAGGGCACCTCGACCGTCCCCTACTTCCAATGGGTCCCATCTGAAAGGGGGTCTCTCTTTAAAAGTGCAGCCTCTTCTGCTTTAGCCTGAGCTCTCCTTAGCACATTACCCCCCAAACCCTATTATTACCGTCTCTTTGCTGCATTTCGGATCTCCAAGTGCCCCTTGGAATCCTCTGTTGGAACTTGCCCAGTTCTTCTGGCGGGCGGAGGCCGCTCCTTCCGCTGCTGTTTCTAACTGGAGCCCCTTCCCTTGGGCTCTTTCTCACTTTCCCCCACCTCTTGGCCACCTGGCAGCTCTCAGGGAGTGATTGATGATGTTGTCTCTTGTTGCCGGAGGGGAGAGGGTGAGGGGCTGAATGAGAGGGGCCTGGGCCTGGAGGTGGGTGGGCTTGGCTCTCTGGAGGGGCCCAGAGGTCCTTTGCAATATCTTGAATTTCATACACGGATCCCTCTGTGGTCGATAAAGTAAGTTTTTAATTAAAAAGAACGCTTTAGAAAGGACTGACACCCAGCATTGATGCTCCAGTGTGTGAAGAATATAGTGTATTCTTAAACAAGACATTAAAACAATTTGCCATAACATTGATTATATTAAAATAAAGAATTTCTGTTTATCAGACATCTTAAAGACAAGGTGCATCTGGGGAGAAGGTATTTGGGATGCATATAACTTGCAAGGGAATATCAAGGTTATACGTGCAGAATGATAATTCAAAAACAAGAGAACAACTCAGAAAAATGGATAAATGACATGAACAAGGGTTTCACAGAATCTCTTTAATTATCAAGAAAAAATAAATTAAGACAACAAGTAAACTTTTATCTGTTTAATTAGCAAAAATTATGAAGTCTATTAATACAATGAACTGGAAGAGATATTGTCATTCACTCATTTATTCAATAAAAAGTCCAGCTCTACTTTGCACTAGGTATTCCTTTAGATGCTCAGGATAAAGTGTTGAACAAAATGACAAAAATGCCAGTTCTTGCGGTGACTTACATACAGTCTTCTGGGAGGCGATGGATGATAAACACTAGCTGTAATAATTAACTAGTTATACAGTATGTTAGAAAGGGAGATCTAGGCAAGGTTAAGGACAATTGAGCATGATGGTGGGGCTGGCGGGGTAATTTCAATTTAAATGGAGCAGGTCAGGGTATACCTCAGTGAGAAAGTGACATTTGAGAAAGATTTGAAGGGCATGAGGGAATGAACTGTGCTTTTGCCTGGGGGGTAGGCATTCCAGGCAGAGAGAACTGTTAGTGTGAAGCCCTGAGGTCAAGAGGATTTCTCATACCTTGTCCACACGTACTGTAACCTCTTCGGAAAACAATTTGGCATTTTTCTTAGAAATTTGCACAGCAATTCTACTCCTAAGTATATACCCCAAAGACACTCTTAAATGTGCAAATATACAAGAATGTTCATAGCAGCAATGTTCACAATAGCAAAAAATATTAAATAACTCAAATGTCCAGGCATAGGGTTCTAACCATATTGTCCAGGCGTGTGTTCCAGTTATCTATCTCTGTGTAACAAATCCTCCTCTTAGCAGCTTAAAACAGTGAGAATTATTTTATTACCTTTCATGGTTTCTGTGGGTCAGAAATTCGGACGGGATGGCTCATCTCTCTACAACATCTGGGGACTCAGCTGGGAAGACTTGGAGTTTGGCAGTGACTCAACAGCTGGGGTCCAGAATTATCTGGAGATATCAGGAGTCACACGGCTGATGCTGGCCTTTGGCTAGGATCTCAACTGAGCTGTCAGCCAGAAAACCCACACATCGCCTCTCCATGTGGCCTTTCCATGGGAGGTAGCTTGCACGTTCTCACAGCATGGTGGCTGGGTTTGAGCATCTGCCCCTGAAGAGCAAGGCAGAGGTGCATGAAATTTTTATGATTCAACCTTGAAAATCACAATGTCACTTCTGTCTTACAGTGTTGGTGAAGGCAGACACGAAGGTACGCCTAGGTTCAGGGGGAAGGGATATCGACACCACCTCTCGATGGGAAGAATTTCAAGATAACATTGCAAGCGAGATGTGAGATATTGTGACTGTCTTTGAAAAATACGATTGGCCAAAGGCCACTTTCTGGTCACACAGTTTACATCCCTCTTATGTGCAAAATACACTCATGCCCTCCCCCAGGACTGCTAAGTCTTATCCCATTATGGCATCAGCTTGAAGTTCAGGATCTCACTGCTTAAATCAGGTTCAAATGTGAAAGAGGCTACTCAGGCCTGGTTCTCAAGGACCAATTTGAGTGTATTCTTCTTGATCTGGAGAACTGTGAACTAAATGAGTTTTCTGCCCGCTGCATAGCCAACATACAATGGTGGGTTAGGCATAAGATCTTGACCTTTTAGGTCATAAAGAGGAAAAGAGGAAGCATAGAGCAGTCACTGGTCCATAGTAATTCTAAAATCTATCCGGGCTCATATTGCAAGTTTGTTCCATAATTAGGGCTCAGTTCTACTCTATGAGAGTTGTTCTATGTGTCACTTGCTTCTTCCCTCTGGGATCTTGGCATTTTAGTTTTACCTTCTGAGTCACTCTTCTCTTTCCATATAAAACAGCTCATGTTTACAACTGAGTGATTTTCCAAGCCTACCTTCTACCTTCTGCTTTGGGAGTTCAAAGTCCTCTTCATTTTGCAGTGTCTGAAGTAGCATAATGCTTTAAAAATTTTGTTGGCTTTTTATGTATCAATTTATAATCCAGTTCATGAATCAAAAGCCACATCCACAATGATCTTTGAGATAAAGCATTTTCTACCTTGGGCTCCCAGTGAGGCTGCTGTGGAACAATGTCTTTAAGATTTTAAGAAGCTCTATTTTTTAAACAGAGGATCTACAAGACCAGCCCTTCAAATTTTCATAAGGGAGGAAGCATTTTGGAATGGCTGAATAAGGACCTCTAAAATTCAACTCCTCTATAAAAGCAGCTAGAACACCAGAAAAAAATGCCATAATCCGTTTTTCAGAGTCCTAGAAACTAACAAAAGTCTTGTAACAATTAGAGGAGTGTTTATTCAAGAAGCCATCTTGGCAAGAATAGCAAGCTTTGTGGTGTTTTAATTTGTGCTATTCCCACCCACTCACCTCAGCTCTGTGGTAGCCTTGAAAACTAACAACTTTGGAATTATGGTACCTGTGAAAACCAGCATCCTAACAACCACTGGAGGGGAGCAGAATGGATTTGGATTGCCCCCAGGAAGATTCATCTCCATCAATAGAGAATTGTTATTCTTTAACCAGTCTGGCAGCTTTCTGGAAAAGTCCGATTCAGTAGGCTTATCTTCGTTTGCCTGACTCAGAGTTACTCAGTGAGGAAAGCCCACCCCTTGGGCATTTGTCAGAAAAACTCAGCTGCAATTGTTTAACATCAAGTTACTTGAGGCTGTGATACCACTTGAGGCAAGAGGCTGACCAAAAAACTTAAAAGTCTGAAGAATAATATGTCCTGAGAGGGCTTTGTAAAGCTTCAGCAAATCCCTGTGAATCTAGAATCATGTACATGTGAAGGGATGTGCATATGCACAAGAAGACCTGGGAAGAAACACCTGAGGAAGTCTTAATCTCTCACTTCTGGCTTACTTTGAGACTCTGCACAGCAGGAAGTGAAGGCTAAGGCAGAGTTATAAACTGTTAGTGAATTAAAGGTATGTCTCTACAGAGTCCTTGGCAAAGGATGAGTACTAATTGTTTTCTTAAGAAATATCTGTCTAATCATTAGCTAACCACTAAGCTAACTGAATAGAGACTTCAGGAGCTGCGCGTGACAAAGATTACAGACTTTACAGAATTAATCCAGGAGTCAAAAAGCAGCCCTCAATCCAGGAAGCTTATAAACAACAGCAATGGTAGCAATAAACCTAATTACCAAAGATGCTACATTATAGTATTTATAATGTCCAGTTTTAGCAAAAATTTAAAAGACATGCAGAAAACAGAAAATATGGCCCCCACATGGGAAAAAGGCAGTTAATAAAGACTCTCCCAGAGAAAGTCCACATGTTGGATTAATTAGACACATCGTTAAGTTATTAAATATAAATATTCGATAAATTCAAACCTAAATACCAAAGATGCTACATTATAGTATTTATCATGTCCAGTTTTAGCAAAAATTTAAAAGACATGCAAAGAACAGAAAATATGGCCCCCACATGGGAAAAAGGCAGTTAATAAAGACTCTCCCAGAGAAAGTCCACATGTTGGATTAATTAGACACATCGTTAAGTTATTAAATATAAATATTCGATAAATATATATTCAAAGAACTAAAATAAATATATTCGAATAACTAAAAGAAACCACATCTAAAGAATTAAAGGAAAATACAGCAATGATGTCTTACCACATAGAGCATATCAATAACAGACAGGAACCAAATAGAAATCACTGAAGTTAAAAAGTACAATAACAAATGAAAGTCAGTAGAGAGGCTCAACATCATATTTGAGCAGGCAGAAAAAAGAATCAGTAAACTGGATGGTAGATCAATTGCGATTATCTAGTTTGGGGAACAGAGAGAAAAAATAATAAAGAAAAATGACTAGAATTTCAAAGACTTGTGTGTCTCCATTAAATGTACCAACATACGCATAATGCGAGTGACAGAGGGACAAGAGAGAAAGGAGCAGAAAGAATATTTGAAGAAATAGTGGATAAAAATTTCTAAAAGTGATGAAAAACATTAATCTACCCATCCAAGAAGCTCAACAAACTTTAAGTAGGATAAATTCAAAGAGATTACGCATATCATAATCAAACTGTTGAAGGCCAAAGACAAAGAATATTAAAATCAATAAGAGGAAAACAATCATATACAAGGTTTCCTCAATAAGATTAACAGCTAACTCCACATCAGAAACCATGGAGGCCAGAAGACAGTGAGATGGCATATCCACTTGACCCCATCTGGGTTATCAGCAAATACCCTGGCCCTGACCGCAGGGATGATCATCTGACCAGGTCAGACCTGTTATTTCTCAGAAGTTTTCCAAACTAGAATTGAGAAAAGAGATTCAGCTTCTTTCTGGCATTGGGAACCACAGGCTTTGAGGCTCTGAGGCCTTTAGCCACCAGGCAACCTCCAAGGGACATGGTTAGTCAGTGGAAGAGAATGAAGCAGCAGTCAGAGAAATGCAGAGCAGGAAACAGCAGGTGAGCTGGTGGCACTGGAGTCCAGCTATGTTCTTAGCCTTCCTAGGTGTGGAGTGCAACTTTCCTTTGGTTATATAAACTCAGCATCCTTCAGTAACTTTCCCTTTTGGCCTGGCCTGGTTTCAGCTGGGTTTCTGTCACTTGCCATCACTAGGTTAAGGAGAACACATACACACTGTGGCAGAAGAATGCCATGTTTGAGCATGCAGATTTAAAAGTGAACGCCAAAGTGCTGATGAGTTTCTACACAAGAAAGTAAACATTAGAGATCCATCTGAGAAGCCTGAATGTATTCCTTAGAGTCTGGTGAGAGGCAAGCATTAAACAAAATTATAAATATGTAATTATAAATGTTGATAAGTACATTGGAGGAAAAGGTAAGATGTTAGAGAATAACGGGATGGGCAGAGTTGAGAGCAGGTGATCGGTGAGGCCTCTCTGAGGAAGGGATGTGAAAACCAAGGCCAAGGCGAGAAGGAAGGCAGCCAGGTGAAGGATGGAACGGAGTACCTTCCAGGCAGGGGGAACAGCACCTGTAAAGCTCTGATGGAGAAAATGATAATATTGAAAAATCGATGGAATGATCACACAATGGACACATCGTTTTATCAATCAGCAACTAAGAAAAATATAGTGTCGCATTATAGTTTTGTTCCAAGGTTTTGCAGGAAGAAATGGATATTGGTGGGGGAGAAAAGAACCTTGTGTACTGGGGAGTTAGCCCAACAGGATGATGGGTCGTGTCTGGGGCATGGCTTTAGGTTGTCACTTTGGAAGGCTGCGTTTGAACCACACGTGAGTTTGTTGAAGATTGTAATGTCTCTGAGTTCTCCAAGGAACATGCTAGAGCTGACATCTCTTCTTCTCCTGCAGGCTTAGCCACAGAAACCGGCTCCCCTGTGCCACTCACAATGTGCAGAGATTGTCCTGTGCTACTCCTTGGGCGTCTCTCGTCCTCACCTTTCCTCCACCTTCACTGGACCGTAATGCTGACAAGAGTGGCTGGGTAGGCCACGTGCCTCAGCCTATCTCACCCGTTCATAATTACAACAAATCTCCAACACGCCGGTATTGCGGTGAGTACTTTTTATATGTATCATCTTAATGCATCCTACTACAGTCCTCTGAGGTAAGTCATTTTACCCTTTTTACTGGCAAAGAAACAGAAAAGAAACAACTGCTAGAAGGTGACAGAGCCAGTTGAATTTAAATGTCTGAGCCCGAATTCCATGTTTTCAACCATTTCTTCGTACGCTTGTGTCCCCTCGGAACCCTCTATTGTCGTTCTGGTTTGTTGGTGGCAGAAGTTCATGTAGGTTTGGGCTGGCCTGGGTATCGGCACCGGTTAGGGGTGAGGCCAACCAGCCCTAAAGCTGAGAGTGTTTAAGACATGCAAATAATGGGTAGGTGTTTGAGGGGCGGACCCGTCAGGGAGAGAAAGCTGGGTTGGAAGAAGCAGGACCACCTCCTGCTTTAAGATCAGGACTGAAAGTCTGAATCCTCACACCAGTCAAGGCCTCCGCCACAGCTGGATCAGGTTGGAGAGACTTCCCTAAAGCCAGCTGGGAAAATCCCCAGGATGCCAGGCCACCAGCTGCCGCCCCCTCCCTCCCATTCGTGGAAAAGTACAGGCAGCGGGTACCCCAAAAAGCCTTCAGGCAGATGCCTGACTGCCCTCTGGGCTCACAAGGGCAAACGCTGAGTTGTTTGTCTTTGCTCCAGGGATGGAGGAAAATAGTTTTCCAAAAAAGCAGTTTAAAAAGTGTGGAAAATATCCACAACCCAAGTGTCTGCACAGAGTGGGGGTGAGAAGTCTCGCCGGCTCGGTCCTCGTGAAGAGGCAGGGAAGGAATGGAAGGAATGTGAAACCCTGCCGCCCGAGGAGGAGGAGGAGGAGGAGGAGGAGGAGGAACGCTTGTATGCCTTTCACTTTCTGCCCGCTCTGGGAAGGGCTCAGGGACAGGACTGTGCTGGCAAGTCGCAGCTTCCCGAGAGGCAGTGGTTCAGTGGGTGGGCAGGTCCCGATCCCGCAGGTACTCAGTGGGGACCGGGAGCATGCATCTCGGTCATCCGTCTCTCACTTCCCACCTCGTGTCGTGGTTCACAGTTTCACATACGCTCTCATGTGACACCTGCAGCAGATGAGGAAGTGAGGGATAAAAGGTAGATGCTACTGCGCCTATTGCACTGAGGAGGAGACTTGGGTTCAGGGAGGACAATTGTCTGCCTAGGGTCCCATAGACCTCGGCCTTCTGTGAATCCAGTGCGAGCCTGTGGCCTGCTGCACAACCTTGTGCCTTAGATGCTCCCTGATTCCCTGCTTGGTTATCTTAGAAGCGCGAAGCACTGGGGAGTGAGTACTCTGGAGGCAGGAGGGTGACCTTCTGCGGCGCTGTGCCTGGCCCATAGCTGGCTTATTGATCGCGTGAAAGGATGAGCGTATGACCTTGGGCAAGTCATTTCCCCTCCTCTGTGCCTCAGTTTCCTCTTCTGCACAATGCAAGTGCAGAGTAGGAGGACCTCTGAAGTCTAAATCCCTCCCTATCCCCAGCAAGAGGAGCAAGACTTTCTGATCAAACCTGAACTTCCTCGCCGCTGCCATGGAGGACATCACCTTCCTCCCAGTCTGCCCAGCTATACCTTTCCCTGCACAGACTCTCCGCTGTGACCCTTCCTGTGCCCATTTTGTGCTGGTGAAATGGGCCAAGTGCAGGATCTGGAAGCCCAAGATCTGCTTTCGCCTCTGCATCTTGACACGGAGCCCAGGCCAGTAGGCCACACAAGATGCTTGGCAAGCCCCTTTGATCCCCTGCATGGCCCAGCCCTGGGAGGGCAGGGTGAGGCTGGGGTTCGGGTGAGTGTAAGGGGTGGGTGAAAGTCATGTGTGTAAGGAACTTAGGGTCTCAGTGTTGAGGGCGGGGGTGCAAGGTGTTTGGCTGAGGATCAGGGGGAGTAGATGGGGTTTTTGACCAGCATGGAGGAGGATGCTGGGACTCTGTCACTCTGGGCCAATCTTTTGGATCTGGACTGTCTGGGGGAGGACTGCGATTGTGTTGTATTTCTTATTTGTGGTCTCAGGTGGCTAGGTGTTCCTTGATTGGACCAATGGTATGGGACATAGAAAAGGCAGGTGAGAGGCTCTGACAAATGTCAAAGAACTGAGTCCCTGCAGCACCCAGGTGTGCTGGAGGGTGTCAAGGCTTGTTTTTCACATCCCGTGAGTGGCTGAGTACCTTCTGGAGGTTCTGTCGACATGGCTCCTGCGTGCCTGGCTCCAGCTGGTCTGGTGATGCTGGTGACGTGGGGGGAGCATGCAGAGCTGACTCGAGAACGGAGGACTGGTGCTGGGGATGAGGGCGGGGCTGCGTTTCTGTCTGGGCTGCTTCTGTGTGTGGGGAGCTGGCAAAGTGGGGCGGAGGGCAGCGGTGTGGCTCCAGGCTTCCCCAGCCCCGCCACCATGTTTGAAATCCAATTTATTGAGTTTACAGTAAAGGTTTTATGGGGCTTTCCTGGAAGCTTCTCATTATGGAAACTCTTGTGCTGGCAGTTTGGTGGCTGGTGTCTGGTTCGCTTGGGAGAGGTTGAGTCAGGCCCCATCCTGACGGAAAGATCCTCTGCCTGGGGCGCTGGAGGGAAGCAGGCGGGGGGCCCGAGTGGGCCTGCCAGGTTCTCGGAGGGGATGGGTTGTCCTGCAGCTTGGTTTTGAATGGGCCCCCATTTGTTTTCTCTCTGTCCAACCCTTGTGGGTTCCAAACATCTCAGGGGAAGCTGTGGTAAAAAGGCACCCCCGTTGCTAAAGCCATTTTGATTATTTTTCATATATTCGAAAAGCATGAGGTGCTGGTCTACTGAGCAAAAACAAGCCAACCCCACAAAAGTGGACTTGCTGATTGTAAACTGCAGGGACACACAGCACATGAGCCACGTCTGGCTGGAGAGTCCTTTGGCCCTGGCATGAAGCTCCACCATCTGACCCCCAGAAGTTCCTGTGTCTGCCTTTTCCAACATCCCCTGGGAGCTGGATTTTGTACCTCCCTCACTGCTAGGCTCACGTTCCGAACCCAGGTCACCTGATGTCATGGGAAGGAGAGCAGGAGCTTTGGCGCTAAGGTCTCTAAAAAGGCCCAGAGCTCAGTTCATGAATGTGGTGGCTCTGTCCTGCCAAAGCCCTGAAGTGGACACCGATTCACAAGTCACCAAGTTCCTGTGGCTGTTCGTGAGACTGTTAGCTCCCGTAATACTGGGTCATTTGTCCTTGCCCATGTACCTTTTGTTTAAGTGTTTATTGTGCTGGTGTTCTTGTTCTTTAGCATGCAGGAACATTCATAAAACAGAACGCGCTGCTTGGTATTGGAATGAAAATTGTGAAAATCAGTTAGGTGGTAAGGTCTCTCTGGACACTGATGTGTGTCCCTTTCCACGAGGGGGTCGAGAAAGCTTGTGGCGGTGGCGGCAGTGCCACTGCCCTAGGAGCGAGTGTGGTTCCTCTGCCGTGCTGTGAACAGCCCCCTTTCTGATGGTCCCCGGTGTCCAAGCATGGCCTGTGCTGCCGTCACCTGGGAAACCAGCCGTGGTTTCCATGGACCGCTCTGAAGGGTGGCAGGCCTGGATAACCGCTGAGCTTTCCGACCTGAGATTCTAGGGGGAAGCCAGTTGGACCAGACAGGTATCAGCTTTAGAGTCCAACAGACCTGGGTTCAAGTCCCAATTCTCCCCCACACTTGGTTTTCTTCTCTGTAAAAAAAGAAGATAAATAACATCAAGGCTGCTTGAGGAATAATAAGTGAGGTGATGCCCGGGGAGCACCTGGAGCTCGGACGGTGGCTTACAATTACCCCTTCCTCTTCATTTCAACATAATTGTGTGCTGAGGGTACGGGCTCTGCGCCGTAAACAACCCCGCATTTAAAAATAAACAACCACTTATTCTCATTTGATACATGATATGTACACTCATGAGTGTTCGTATCTTGTTTTGATTTCTCTCCCTGTCTGTGTTTCTGACAAGCATGTCTGGATAAGTGTGTCTGCCCTGGATGGCAGAGCCCCAAGGGACTGTGAGCCACAGCAGGCATAATCATCTGCCTCGTGATACTGCTGCTGAGGACACCCATCTAGTATTTACAACTACATTTGACTTTCGCAGGAACCCTGGGAGGTTGGAAGGACTAAAGAGGCGAATGCCAAGGGTGCACAGCGAGAGCAGCCACAGGACCAGGCCTGGAACGCAGGCCCAGCTTGTGGCTGCGCCCAAGGCTCTCAGGATGGCCCTTTCTTTGCCTCCGTCAAACCAGACATTCTTCTTTGACTGTGCTCCTGAGATCCTTTTTTTTCTGGATGTCGCTCGAGTCACAGTAACCAAATTAGATGGCTAATTTCCCACGTGGGCTCTAAGCAGCATAATTTAAAACCTGAGGAAGGCTTTTCCTCCAATCCTCCAGACCTGGGTGTCTGGCGGTAGCGGAGGGCTCCGTCGCCTGCTGCCCGAGGGCCCCGGGGAGGCAGAGCAGTGGGCCCTGAGGCCAGAGCAGGGCAGAGGAATGTGGCCATTGGTCCTGGGGTCTGCAGGCTAACTGGCTTTGGACAGTAACGGTGAATCTTTTTTTTTCTCTCTAAATTAATTAATGTGTTTGTTCATTCATGCCTCCGGCCTACATGGCCTATTATCCTCAGTGCTTTGTCATGTACAGGAAAAGTGAGAGTCTCCCCGGCCTTGAGAATTTTGCAATCTGGTTGATGAGTCAACTAGACAGCGGAAATAGGCAAATGGCAGCACCAGAGAGTAATCTAAAGGCTGAGAGAAAGAAAAACATACATGGCAAAAGCAGGGTTTAACTCTTGATTCAGTGCAGGAAGCAGGAATTCGGCTCAGAGGCTACGTGGAATGCCAGGTGTGAAGTAGACAGGTCTGACCTCAGATCGCCTGGGGCGAGGGAAAGGAGAGGTGAATGTGAGCAGACGCGAGGCTTTTGTTTTTGCACAAGGTGGCCCCTGGTCAGACAGGGCATCTGCCTTCAGTGCAGCGAAGCCACAGCCATGCCAGTGACTTAGCCCATTTGAAAAGATGAGCCAGGCCAAGCGAGGTTCTCGCCAGCTGCTCTGAGCCAGAAAACACAGAGGGAATGAGGGAGCTGTGAGCTGAAGCTGTGGGATCACGACATGGCTGGGGAGGGCATCCGGGATGGACGCGGGCCGGCCAGCAGGCCAGCATTCGAGAGGGGCCGGTGCTCTGATGAGCAGGAGCTGTGAGGTGGGGACAAGCTACAGAGAACATCAGGAATCAGAGGTGCTCAGCGGTGAGGAGCAGGGAAAAGGCATAGGAGGAAGTCGAGTCACGTGCACGGCGGAACTCTAGATGGAAGATGCACAGACTCCACTGCTGCGGGCCCAGGGCCGCTGTGGACCCAGTAACCCACCTCCAGGGGCTGCGCCCACCCCCGATGCCAGGCTTCCTGGCTCCCCTGGGTCCCTGTGTCCATGCACTGTACCCGTCAGGAAACCCCCATGGTGGGAGGAACCGCCGGTCAGTCTCAGTCTCATGCAAATCAAGGACGTATTAGCCTAGCTGACTTCTTCGAGACCTGGAGAACGAAGATCAGTGGGGTATTCACGTGCACACCCACAATCACACGCATGGATCTTAATGCAAACATATTCGCAGACTCAGTTGCAATAGGGGAGTTCTCTGAGTGTGGAGCCGCAGGGCCATGGGGGGCACCGAGTGCTGGGACGCAGACGAGCGGCAAGAAATGCGAACCTTCCCTCCTGCGTAGCACAGTTGGAAGAGCAGCAGACACTGCTAATTTTAGTTTCCCTCAGGATGTAGATGTCATTCAAAGTGAAACTATTTCCTCCTACTTGTGCCCAGAAAATGATTTATTGGAGAATACGAATGCTGTTCTCCGTGTCCGACGTGGGCAGTGTGATGCTGTCCCAGAGCAGAGGACATGTGGCCAGACGGCCATGTCTGGAGGTGTTTATCCCGTATGCCTTGAGATTCTCCACTGTGACTGATTATTCTTCATCCTAATTCTTCGCATACCTTTGACATGTGTCATCTGTGCATAGCCTTTCGGCACTCATCACCTACAGTTTTATTGCCCTTAGAGGCTTGTGTTTGTGTGTGGGGTGTGTTCCTTCCTTTGCTTTCCTAAATCCTGGTTCTGGGGCCGGTCGTCCCTGCTCCGGCACTCCAGCTGTGTTACCTTGGGCAAGCCATCGATATATCTGAACCTCTATTTTCTCTTCTATAAAGTGGGAACAATGACACCCGACCAGCCTATCTTAAAGGGACAGGGATGAAATGTTAACGTTTGAGAAAGCTTTATCAACTCTGAATTATGGAGTTAAGTGAGGAATTGATATTATTTTCTTCTCATAAGGACTATGTTTAGTAGTTTTTAATGGCTCTCTCACAGCCCCATCCCCAACCAAATTAGCACCCTGATGAGCAAATAGGAGGAGCTCACTAAATAATTGTTGAATGTGGTCATTGTTTTCATCTTCACAAATTCCTTATTAATTCCTATCTGGTGCTGTGCAGAGAACTCACCCTCCCTGCAATGCTGACAGATAAGCTTGGACACACACACATGACCATGAGAAGGCATCAGAAAGTTATGTAACTTGCCAGTAAAGAATAAACATCAGTTACACATAAAAGTTAAGTACATTCTAGAGGTTTGAAAAAGCAATGATTGAATAATTGAGGCAAGAAAGTACCTCGCAGGAACAGCATTAGGTTACAGCTTGAGGCAGGGTGGGACAGGAGAAAGTTTTATGTGATTAATCTCAGAAGACCTTCCAGAGGAAGTGGGTTTTCAGGAGCAGGTAGATTGAGGAAGGGAAGGGCTTGGTGAAGAGGTGATCACAAACATTCCGGGCACATGAGTTTGCTTCCGTAGGCTGACAGGCTGACATGCTGAGATACCTTCAGGGTACTTCACTCCTGACAGCTTGGGATGGCTAGAGGGGTGTGTGTGTGTGCATGTAGATGTGTGTGTGTAAATGGTAGAGTGGACGTAGGGCAAGAGAGGAGAGAAAGGACTTGATGCAAGTGATGAAGAAAATCTGAGATTAATATGCTGTAAGTGTGAGTTGCTTCAGAGGAACCCCACAGAAATTTTTTATACTCTTCCAACAAAGATGTCTTCAGCTTCTTCATTTGGATTCGGAACTTGGACTTGGGGTTAGATTAAAATCAACAGAAGGGATGAGGTTAGGGGTGAGGGCAAAGTAAAGAACCCAGGTCCTAGCATCCATATGATAATTTACAGACCTCGCTGGAATTTAGTTGAGACTTGGCCTATTGGCCTAGCACCTTTCCTTTAGAAGTTTTCTCAGTGAAATTGAGCTCGTATTACTTGCTGCTCGTGGTTGAGCACTGTCGTCGAAACCTGCCCATTCTCATTTGTTCTAGGCCTCAGAAGTGAGTAATATGACCAGATAAGTGCCACGTTTCTGGACTTCTGAATGTGCACAACCCTTGGACGGAGGGAGAAGACCAGGCCTTCTCTCTGTCCAAGCCACCGATTCAGATATGATCTCATCAGGGCCACTCCTTAGACGGAGGTGGGAAGCGCAGGACTGTTTCATCTCATTTCCAGGTGGAGAAACTGAGGCCCTGAGCAGTGAGTTTTAAGGACAAGATAATGAGCTAGTGGCAGAGCTGAGAACAAATTGGGCTTCAGCTCAGAGTGGCTACTGCCCAGTACAGTTAATGTGTGTATGTGTGTGTGTGTTCCCTTCTTATCCTAAATCTTCAAAAGGGACATTGGAGATGACATAGTTTAAAAGCAAACCGTGCTTCATGAGAAAGAATGTGTGGCATTAGGAGGATTACAAAATCTTTCTAAGTCCAACATCCTTATCTACAAATAGGGGGTAACGACAATCCCTACCTCACACCACTGTTGAGATGGGCATTGAGATCAGTAATAAATCTAAATTTCAGGATCCAGTATCTGACCCTTAGCTGAACACGTGAGCCACCTGATCACAGTGCCCACTTGTTGGCGATTACATCCACCTGACCTGAGCCCACTCAGTTACCCAGCTCGGTGGTGAGAACCATGACTCAGTAGCCAAGACACAAGCTAATCTAACGTGAGTCTGTATCCTCTTAGATTTACTTTTATAATTAGGTTATCACAGCGGGGAGGAGCTAGCTTCGAATGCCTACTATGTGCTGGGCAATTTTCTAGGTGTTCTGCATTAATGATTTTCTTGAATCCTGTGAGGAGGTGTTATCAAACCAAGGGTTGGATCACATCTTATTCACAGGTCTCTCTCATGTCTAGCATGGTGTTTAGCAAGTAGTGGGAATTCAACCAGTATTTGTTGAGTGGATGACAAAAGAAGTTAGCGGCACATTTAAATGCATGCTGATGTTCAGACCTGGGGGTGGTGAGTGCCGCTTCTTCCCGCTAGAGGGCACTCTCGCCATGTGCTACGCCAGAGGCCAAGCCAAGTGTGGCTCCACCTCACACAGCTTCTCATTGCCAGCTATACACACACACTTCTGTTGTCTGGCAGGGCCTGAGTGTGCCCCGTGAGCTGCGCTGCCCAGAGGCCCTTAGGCTCGGGCCAGTGCCCTTGTCAAGGTCCCGTCGTTCCCTTCAGATGTCTCCTTTATTTCCCTCATCATCCCTCCCTCACCTCATACTCCCCATGCAGCTACACCACCTTCAACTGTGGCACATTCAGATCTTTCCTTACTTCCTTTGGTCGTAGCCAATACAATTTTAAGTAACTTGAGCTAAGATACTAATTAATAAGAAGTTCTGAGGCCATGATCCTCCTGTCGACATGGTTGCATGTTAATGCCTTTTAATGCCTTTTGAGTGACATGTGTCCTGGTGGTGGGTGCATTTTGGTGGGACAGGTGGGGATGCCCTCCGAATCCCCAGATCACACCACGCAGCCATCAGCATATGGAGGGTGGTGGCCACCTCTGAAAGCCAGCGTCCAGTTTTGGTCGTAGCCAATGTTCTTCCCTCCTTCCTTCCTTCCTTCCTTCCTTCCTTCCTTCCTTCCTTCCTTCCTTCCTTCC
>NW_006442103.1:13898442-13927333 GCF_000325575.1 Pteropus alecto
CCCCTCCCTTCCCCTCCCCTCCCTTCCCTTCCCTTCCCTTCCCTTCCCTTCCCTTCCCTTCTCTCTCTCTAAAGACTGTATTGTAAAAGTAATGCGTACTTTAGCTTCCTTAATAAAGTTTCTTCTTCACGGAAAGTTCCACGGTGCTCTGTGTTGTGAAATCACACTTGAGTGATTATGTTCAGTTATGAGCACCTCTTTATAAAGACAGTGAGAATTACCCAAGGATAATACCTGAAGGAAGAAGGTCACAATGTTGGAGGCTCTGGGAACTGTGCCATTTGAAGGTCAGGTGAGGAGGAAACGGGGGCCGTGCAGGCTGGGGAGGAACGATGGAGGGAAAGTGCGATGGCTTCCTGTCAATGAGATGCTTCCGTTTCCACCAACATATAATAGAAGAATCAAAATAGAAGTGTTTCCAATACCGAGGAAGCTCCTGGGCCTTTTTTTTTTTTTTTTTTCTGTAGTGCAGAATCTGAGGATTGAGACAAGAGAGAGAGAAAAAAAAAAGAAAAACCTGGAGAGGCTCAGCTTACCCACAGTAGTGCGTGGGCCGAGCACAGGTAGGGGTGAGGCAATGTGGAGAGAGCCTGCAGTCTACACGCAGGTGTGCTTGGGGACCGTGAGAGAGAGAGTTTCAGGGTCTCTGCACTGAGTAGGAGATCGACAGAGAGATGTGGGGAAAGAAGATTGCAAGAAGCTGTCTGGAGTTGATTAGGTGATGGTTTTTTAATAATCTTTGAGGGATTCAAGACGCTTTTGAATTGCGTCTTCACCTGCTCTTGGTTGGTTGACCGTTTTACTTGAACGAGGCGTGGCAGAGGCAGAGCACAAGGGACTCTGGAGGACGGGGACTAAATGAGGAAGCGTTTTCTAATGACCAGTCAAGAATAAGATAGGCTCCCTTGTGATGTGGTGGGACTCGCTGAATTTGGATGAGCAGAGGTGCCAGATAGGTGTGTTCTGCCCCAGGTGGAAGGTGGCACTGGCTTCTAGGATGCCTTTCAATTCCTAGACAATAACTTCATGAAAAGGAAAAATTGCTGGTCAAGTTTGAGGAGGCCACCTTCTTTCCTGTCCTCCCACAGCCTGATGTGGAGTTTATGAAAAGTTGGGAAGAGACAAGAAGATGATGGGTGTCTGACCTAGGCTGGAGAGGTCTTTTCTGGCTGCTGATTTAGCTCTGGGAGACCCTGGTTCCCCAAAATCAAGGAAGTACCATCCTGTGTTGTTGTGCACACACCAGAACAGTTAAATAGAAATGCAAGTGGTCAGCTCCACGAACATCTGCCACAGGTGTTCTGTGTCCACGTATGGTCCTCGGACCCAGGGGTACAAGTGTCACTGAGACCCGCAGTCCTTGTTCTTGAGGCATTTATCTTCTGTGCGACAGAGTCACGTAAGCCAGTGGCTACATCCGGTGTCCCCGGCATGGAGAGAAGTATGCATGAGGAGGAGTGATGGAGGTGAGGAAAAGCTTTATGGAGAAAGCCATTCTTGAATAAGTTTTAAAGAGTAAACAGGGATTTATTAAGAGAGCAAAGACAGGGAAAGGCGTTCCAGGCAGAGGAAGCCTCATGGGCCACGGAGCAGATGCGTGAGGATCCTTGATGTTTTAGGGGAGTTGGGGCCAGAGGGGCAGAAGCACGGCCAGAGCCCAGACATCTGCTTATAAAGTTCGTGATAGGAGACTGTGGGGTCATGAAGGTCTTTTTCTCGCGTGCTGAAGAGCTTTAGCATATCCCAGAAGGACTCTGGATCCCAGAAGCATTTGAATGCGAGCACTTCTGGGTGCATGAACAGAGGGTGGATTGGAGGGTGTGGGTGAGTACGTACACATGCAAATACACATATATGGATGTACGTGGTCCAGATGAAATTGATTGAAAGGCCCGGGGATGTGGGAGGACGTCTCCAGGCACAGCCTCACAATTTGCTTCTAAAGCACGCTTCTCTCCTCAAATTGTTTCACTGGCCTCTCATGAAATAAATAATGATTTAGCTTAGTTCTGTCATTTGACAGAGGAGGAAACTGAGGCCTTGAGTGGGACAGTTTCTTGCCCAAGGTCACACAGCTAGAAATGGCAGATCCCTTGGTTTCTTCACATTTGAGCCATGGTGTTATTCTGCCTTCTGAGAAGCTCCAGTAACCACAGGGTGACACTGGAGCTCTGGAGAATGGTAAACAAAGCTTTGGTAATGTGGACCCAGCCGTCTCTCCTTCCCAGCTAGGTCCCCAGCACACGTCACGCCCTGGGACACCTCTGTGCCTCACTTAAGAAGCTCCAGATTCTCTTCCTAAAGAAATCCTACTCCTTGGGTAAGGCCCAGGGCAAATGTCGCCTCTCTCCTGAGGCGTTCTGTTCTCTCGGTGACCCCTCTGGATGCAACCAATCGTGTCTTCTCTCTGTTTGCACAGCACCTAAATATGGCACTTCTAGAAGCCTCCTGCCCCACAAGTCTTCGAGCTCCTTGAAGGAAGGCATCATTTCAGCCTGCTTCCTGATTGTAGCTCCAACACCCAGCATGGTACCTGGCACAGATGCCCACAAAACGTTTGCTGGCTGACTAGAGTGAAGAATGAGTGAATCAGGAGTCTGACCCTGAGTCCCTCTGTGCCTAGCTATTATGAGCTCCCTGGGGCTCTAACAGAGCACATGGTTTTCTTAGTTTACAGTGGCTCATGCTGGTGTTCTAAGTAGAACTGCATTAGGGCTGGAAAGTTTTCTCTGTTTCCTTTTTTCTAAAACAAAGTGAGGATGGTGACTCTGGGTTCATTGTTTCTTTGCGATTCCTCTGTATTACGCTGGCCCCAGGAAATTAATTTCCTTTGGACACTTTCAGCCTGGAAGATTTTGTTTTTTGAGCTATTAAGAGCTAAAACTGTTCTTACAGTTTAGATTTGTTTTGGGGTCTTTTGGGGAGAAAAATTCCCTTGCTCTTTAAAAAAAATTCTTCCTTCTCCCTCTCAAATTCCATGCTTGTTTAATCTTGTTTAAACAATTAAATTCACCTTAAGGAAGCCAAAAATGGAGTCGCTTTGGGGAGGGGGCTGGGGACCAGCACTCCTGCTCGGCCTGCTTTTCTCCTCTCTTCCAGAAAAGCCTTTCCCTTTCCTGTTCTTCTGCCAGCTGGTTAACACCTTGTGATGGAGCACTCGGGCTATGCATCTCTAAGGGGCCAGCTCTTTCCGAATGGAGAGTATTTGTCCTCTAAGTGAGAAATATTTACTTAAAATTTTTTTTTTTTTTGCATTTGGTTAAAACTCCTGGGACTGGTCTAGGCAAAGCTGTGAGAAGGTGACCCAGGGGCCTGGGTGGACCACATGTGTGAAGCTCTGGGCTGCTTTTGAGGAAGCAGCAGTGTTTGGTCTGGGCAGGAAAGACCCTCTTTGGCTGTAGGTATGCAGACACCTTCTTTTCTGTCTGGCTTCACTGTTGCCTGCTCCCCAGCTCTCTGGGGCTTTTCCGGGCACTGCTTGTGGTTGTTGTTGGTTGGTGGCTCTGGGCAGGATCTTCCACACCGCCCTGAAGCCAAACAGTATTCAGTAGAGACAGAAGCCTCTTTCTGGAGCCCAGCAAGGTCAGATGGCAGAGAAGCTGCGCAGAGACAGCCCTCCGGGAAGCTGAAGTCCAGAGCGTGCTCGTAGGGGAAGGCAAGGGAGCGGCATTCGTGGATCGCCCTGCAAGTGTGAAGAACTGGGTGGGGCACATTTAAGATGGGTCTTCACGTGGTCCTGGCAGTAACAATCACCAACATGTACTGACGCCTGCCCCACGCCGGGCATATTGCATACGTGGGCATGTGTAGTCCTCAGAGTGTCGCCCATGGGGTGCCTACTATCAGTCTCATTTTGCTGGTGTGGAAATGGAAGCTCAGAGAGGTCAGGCCAGCTTGCCCAGAGGTGGGAACCAGACTTGGCTCAAAATCCCCTTCCATGTCGCCTCGTCATCAAGTCTACCCAGATGCAGGGCTGGGGCTTTGAGAGTCGTGAGGGTTTTTTTTTTTCAGAATGTCATAAAATATAATCTATTGAATTCCCTCAAATGAGCAAGGAACAATCTCCCTAGCAAACAAATGATCATATTCAGCCACAAACACAAGCAGCCTGGGCCACGAGAAAGCAAGCTGTTGAAGGATGCATGAGTGTTTGTTTCTTTCTCATTAATCGTTTCTCCTCATTCATTTATTTAGTCTTATGCTAGCTCTGGCTAACAGGCAAGTGGTGACAGGCACTGAGGGCAGAACAAAAATTTATGGGAGAAATGCCTACAACTGAGAAAAGTCTATATGTTCACATTTTTTAGTGCACTGGGAAAGCTGCTAAATTTTGATTTAAGCAGTACTCCCCCCCTCAGACACTCTTCCAGTGCACCAGTCCCTACCGAAACCCGATTCTGAGCCCCACTGAGCGTTGATGGTGGGCGCAGGTGTGTGTGTGGTAAGGCTCACCCCCAAGTATGGATCTGTTCTTTTGAAAGATGTTGCCTACCATTTCACAGGCAGACAATTCACCTTCCATGTCCTTTTAGCCTAAGTCACTAACAGAATGATTTGAAATGCTCTGGGACACTGACTGACAGGCTCAGGGTCTTGGCCTATGTGAGCTAGAATGGTTGTTGGGGTAGGGGAGGTGCTATGTGCTCGGGATTTTAGAAACAGTCGGGGATAATGCCAAAAGTGGGCCACTGCCCTCCAGAAACCACCTCGTGGATTTTCCTCTTCTTGGAAAGTTGTCCAATTGGCACAGACTCAGAGACCATTATTTTCCCCAACTTGTAAACACTCTCCCTGAGAGAGCACGCTGGCATCTTCTCCTCGCTCCACAGTTCCCAGAGTTCAGAGCGGTTGGGCTCTCTTTGCTTTTGCTGCACTAAGTAACTAGTATTGTTATGGATGAGGTCAGCTTTGTGGACCTCTGGCCAATCCCTCCCTTTGGATGGTAAGAGTAGGTGATACCGAGGCCGCGCGATGCCCATATATTTCTCCAAGTCACTTCTATTTCTAGTCTCTGCAGCGAACGGGGACGGGATTCCAGACTAAGATACTAATGCAATGATCGTGCTGCACTTTGCACTTGTGAAAGAACAAATGCTAAATAACAGCAACAATAGTAGTAATTGGTAGTAATTTGATTTTGGTTTGGGCCCCAGGCTCAGGATCTCAGAGATGGAGCGCATATGGAACACATCCGTGGCCCTGTGTAATGCCCTCTAAACTGATTGGGTTCAGATGAGAAACATTTGTCGGCAAAGTTCCCATTGCTGGGTGTGGTGGGGTCTGGCCTGGGCCTTACCAGCGGGGCTGCCTTAGGAGACGAGAAGCTATTGTTAGCTAAGTGGTGGGAAATATCCTGCAAGGAAATCTCCTTTTCTTCGTGTAAGCTCCAAGCCAAGGAAAGGTTGAAATGGCTTAAATTGTTCACTTCGGTCTGTAATACAGAAGGTGGGGTGGATCCACCAGGAAATGCTAAGTACGCCAGGAGGAGACCTGCTCAGGCCATAGACCGTGAGAACGTCAGACATCAAGATCACACCCATAAGGCCCTCGCCGTTCTGGTACCAGTCATGGGACGCTATTGATGGAGTTTTTTCAGGTTTGAGTAATCTAGAAGACCACGTATGATGAGTTCCAATATACTGATGGTTGTTCGTGGTAAATTGTGCTGTTGGGGTGCAGCCTACAAAAAAAATCCTTTCCCTTTCCAATATTTTGGCTGGGTACCCCTTTCATGATAAGATAAACCACGATTTGACTGCATTTTTCTTCTGGAAAAGAAGAAGCCAAAGGTTTTCCAAAAGGGCTCTGTCCCTAGGGTTTCCTGCTGCTCTGTGGTTTGGCTTCCCCACACGATGGCCTTGGTGGTCTGCTGTTTTTATCCGATTTCCTCGCTTCTATTTTGATCATCGTTGCCACCAGTCATCGTTGCATGTTCTAGTGGAAATTTTACAAATATTTAAAATGAGATTGAGTTAGAGGTTTATCAAATGGAGATCTTTGCCGCATTTAGGGAGCAGTTCTAACATATGGGGAATATTTATAAAGCCAAAGTCTATTTTAAGCAAGTTTCTCCTTTGTGACATGAATCATTTTTTTTTAAAAATTTTGTTTTATAAATCTGTTTTCACTATAACAAGGGTATGGGTAGATAAGAGAGCTTCGAGGAGCCTGGAGAGGAAGGGTGTTGGGATTGGGGGCTGAGAAAAGAGGCAAGAGTGGGAAAATGGAAGGGAGAAGTTCAGATGGATGATGTAGCCACTGTCAG
The DNA here is from genome assembly GCF_000325575.1 of Pteropus alecto. Taxonomy (NCBI): domain Eukaryota; kingdom Metazoa; phylum Chordata; class Mammalia; order Chiroptera; family Pteropodidae; genus Pteropus; species Pteropus alecto. Next base: position 13,904,708 of record NW_006442103.1, read on the forward strand.
TATCATCACAAAATAACCATCGTTAAGTGCCCCTATATGGCACTAATAGAAATGTGGGGATGACCGATATGCCCAAACATCGGAAAGAGGCAGGTAAGCTAGTGTTTCTATCTTATCAAAACATGAGTCTTCTCGGAGGAGATGGAGCATCTGGAATGATGGGTAGGAAGAGGGCTGCCTGAGCAAAAGGGCAAAGGCTGCTCTTGCCCCCGAGGTAGCCTGAGACAGGTATCTGGTCTCGTCCTTTTCATTTTTCTATTTTTACTATCTTTGCCAGTCCTTGGACTAATTCAAATACTTCAAAGCAAGTTGGAGAATTTTAGCAGAGAGATGTGCTAACTTCTGGAAAGGCAAGCTCTACACCCATAGCTTAAACCATCCCCTCTCTGCAGACTCTGACCTTGGCTCCCGCCTGAGTTCCACCTATGGGTTTCATCCTGCTTTTTGGATTTTTCCCAACGTGTATTCAATTGGTACCTTACATTTGAAATGTGTAAAATATAATTTTCTTATCATCCCTTTCTTTTTTACCCCTCTCCTGACATCCAATTTTACTCTAAAATGCATTCCACATTTTTCCCCCATGATTTTCATTCCTATCATCCCCACCAAAATCCTCTTTTAGGATCAAATTACATCATGACTGGTGTACTAGCATAGCCATTTTCCCCATCATCCTGGCCCCACATTCTCTCTTCTCCCAGGTCCTGGTGCTAGAATGGCCTCCCGGATACAGTCAAGTTTAATAAACATTAACTGAATGCTTAATATTGCCCAGGACCTGTCACTTACAGTCCCCCAGTAAATGTGTCCTGAGTTACACCAAATTGAAATACTTTTAAGATGCATGCGACCTCTTCCAGGAAGACAGATACACAATCATAAAACAGAAGGAGAGAATGGAGATGAGCTTTCCAGGTTGTGTGAGTAGTGGGCTGTGTGCTGACGGGAGATCCAGAAATTACTGCTAGTCAGTGAAAGACAGGTTCAAGGACAATCCCGTACTTACTGGTTATAGGACCTTGGGCAAGTCATTAACTATCTCTGGGCCTGCATTTTCTCATTTTTCAGGTGATAATTAAAAACTATATCATTAGCAAGGTCCCTTCTAGGGGACAAGTCTTTGGCTGATTATGTTGTTGACTTTTGGTCATTTTCCAGCTTTGCCCAAAGACGTAGGGTTGGGGTGATAACGAATGATACAGTTCTGAGATACGTAACTCGGTAACGTATTTGTAAATATAGGTCTTTGAGAAAATAAACACCATGATAGGCCTGCCAGGCTATGTTGAGCCAACAGACAGAGGGACATGAGTGACGTGCTCCCGGAGGACATTAATGGTCATCGCCGTTCTTCCTGGTTTAGAATGTTGCTGATGCTCGTGGCTGTCCACCAAGATGGCTGCATCTGCGAGTTCTCCAGGCTGGCGTAGGACTTAGCCACCACCCTCCTGCTCCAGTAAGAGTTCATCTTACTCTTTACTCTCAAAGCCCAAAGTTCCACTACAGCCTCTGTTTATAAAGGTCTGTTTATAATGAGCGGCACTTCCACAGGCCCAGGCACTGCACCGTGCTGGGCCATCAGAGAAAGCCCAGGACCTTCGACAGTCACAAGCACCGAACGGTGTGGGATGCAGGGAGGCTGCCCTCACTCTGAACACAGGCTTCTGAAAATCGGGTCAGAGGGTATAATTAACTCAATTAACTCAAATGTCGGGAGAGAAATTATGAGAACAAAACAACTCCAACCTTAAATATCACTTAGCTTTTGCTTTCTTTTGTTTTATTATTTTAAATTGGCTAATGTCAAGTACATGGCCTAATTTCCCTGGCTTATGAAATGCCAAAATATTAGTTTTGAGGAGCAGCACATATGGGAATAATGGCTTGGGAATAATCTCAGAAAAAATATATCATATGTCTTTTAATTCTTCCCGAACCTGAAAAGACTTATTGTCATCAAGGATAATACATTTGATCAGCTTAACAAATCTAGAAAAGATTAATCTGGGTCCAAGGATAAGATTAATAAAAAGAGACCATTTTTCATATGTATCCTTTGTTCTTCCAGCCAAGGTAATTTGCTGTCAGCATCCTCTCTCTCCATGTAGCTTTTTATTTCTTTGCATCTATCAGGCTTCGACTCTTCCCTGTAATAACCTTCACCCCCTCTCCATAAAATTGTGTCACTGGAGTCCTTTCAAATTCATTCCTTCTGAAAGTTTTCTATTAGCAAGGTATCCAATTGGAGTATCGCGTAGTTGTGTGATAGTGGGCAAGACTCTTAACTCCTCTGCTTCATTATGTTTTTAATTTTTGAAATGAGAAGGTAGAAAGAATATTAGGAACCTGTCTAGTTCTAAAAGTTACGGTCCAAAATATGGAAACCTGTATGCGTTTACCTGCCTTGTAAGGATTAGATTGCAGATTCAGATACAAAGAGACCAGAAAGAGATCGGTGGCTGTGTTTGAATAGAAATAAAACGTAGAAAACACATTGCATCGCTCTCGGCAAAGCTGATTTTCCTCCCCTTCAGGTTCACGTTATCTCCATTCTTCCTGACATCCACCCTGTGTGGACGGGTCATTTTCATTCTTTCTGCTCCCGTAGGCCCCAACCCCACTGAAGGTCATTCTAATCTGAATCTTGTTAAGTTGAACCACATGAAATTGCCTGTTTTTCGATATGTCAAAAATGGTCTGACATTGGCAATATCACATGGTCAGCCGAAACAGAAAAGCTTTGCCTGAGCCGTCCCCTCGGTCTTGCCACTCTCGTTGCCCCCACCTCTATCATGTCCCTGTAACCAACTGTGCGACTTCGATTCTTTCAAGGCTTTGCTCACATCTGAGCTTTATCTCTGCAGCTTCCCTGACCACACGGGCGCTCACAGTACTTCATGTGCTCCACACACTTCCCTTGTGCTCCAGGAGGTCAAGGTACCAGCAGGAAATAGATGAGGCATTCAAGTGGGGGAATTGAGGAGAGTTTAATGAAGGGAACTTTTATCACGGTGTGGGCAGAATGAAGGGAAACCAGAAGGATGTTGAAGCGCCCAGGGCTAGTGACAGCAGGGAGCCCTTACTTACCCCCAAGCGAAGAGCAAGGGGCAGGAGGGCTTGCTGAGACCCAGAGAGCCACAGGGGAACTGGGGGAGGCCTGCATGTAGGCGACAGTGGCCTTCAGATGAGAAACGAAGCTGCTTCCAACCTGTAGGCCAGCAGGGAAGAAGCCAGGCACTAAATACCTGGTCCTTTCTTCCTGTCCAGCCATCTCTGCTTCTGCCTCCCATTTGTCAACCCAATCAGAAGGCAGAAGACAAGGAGCCTGTTGTCCTATGGGTCAGCTTCCTGGGGCACAGAGCAGGGAGGAGAGGGTCTTCCCAGGTCAGAGATGCTTCTGGGTCAAGAACGGCCTCGAGGAAAGTGGATGTACTCTACTGCCAAACTTTTATTTATCATAAATCCATTTGCATCTTGAAGAAGGAGGAAAATCTGGCGGAATCAGACAGTCTATTCTTTGTGAGGGAGGCAAGAGCCTGGAGAATGTTTCAAGAGGGATAATTCATATTCATTTTTTTTGTTAGACAATATCTCTAACATAAAATAGCACAACGATAATATAATAGACACCCAATATACCCACCATCAGATTTAAGCGATTATTAATATTTTACCATTTTTGTTTCAGATGCTTATTTACAGAAATAAAATATTAGAGATTTAGCTGTATGCATTTCCAGCAAATCCCATTATCCTCCCTTCTCTAAGTAACCACTTTCCTGCACATTCTATAATTTTGTTACACATTCATAGGCGATGTTGTCTTGCATGCATAAATGTATATAAATGGTATCCTACTGTACATATCATTTACAACCTGTGGTTTTTACTCAGCTGTCTGTTTTTGAGGTTTAGCCATGTTAAATTAGATCTAGTTCATTCACTGTAACAACTGTTCATTGTGTGACTACTCCATAATTTATTTACCCATGCCTATGTTGATGGATATTTAGGTTGTTCCAGGGTTTTTTTTTCCTTTTCCTTTCTTGCTATTATAAATAATGCTACATTAAACACTTTTTGTACCTATGTGCTGTGCAAGATACTTAGCAGTGGACGTGGTGGGTCACAGGGCATTTGCATCTTTGACTTCACTGGTAGTGCTAAGTTGGCCTCCAAATTGGTTACACCAGTTTTCAAAGCTGTGGAGCAGAGGCAGAGCATGTAAGGTCATCATCAGAGTCTTTTCTTAGTGTGGGCCTGGTGGAGAAATGAACTCTCCTCCTGGGTCGCTTCCCATTATCTATAACCTTGGTCCCAAAGGGAGAGGAAAAGGAAGGTCATTATTTGCCTGAGACAGCTTGTAACTTTCCTTGGAGAGTCCTTTGGGAGTAGGAAGTCTGCTTTATGTGCTCAGGGGTGAGAGGGGTGCTGAGAGAATAATAGTGGGAACTATTTTCTGAGTGCTTACTACATGACAGGCACTCGTGTTTAATTAGTTTATTTTTAACTTTTTAAATTAAAAAATATAACACACACTCAAAATAAATGTGTTCAATAAATTAACAAAGCAAATACCTATGTAACCTCAGCCCAGGTCAAGAAAAAGAAGACTGTTAGCACCTCTTTAACACCTATTCCTCTGTCTTCACACTAGAAACTTCTTCAAAGTTGACAATTATTTGACTTCTAATATCCCTTGTAGTAATGCTATAGTTTTGCCTGTTCTTGAAGGTTGTTTAACCAGATCTGTTGAGTAATTTTTCTTTTTTCTCCAGTTTCTGTGGCTCATTCATGTTAAATGTACCTAGAGTTTACAAATTTCATTGTCGTATGGTGTTACATCGTATACATACACCATAATTTATTTACTGGTGGACATTTGGCTTGTTTTCAGTTTGGGCTACTACAAAGACAGTTACTATGGACATTCTCAACCATGTTTTTGGTGCCCATGTGCATACGTTTTCGCTGGGTATATGCCTAGATTACAGGATATAATTTCACTTATTTGTGGAATCTAAAAAACAAACGAACAAACCAAACAGAAATAAACTCATAGATACAGAGAACAAATTGACGGTCACCAAATGAGAAGGGAGTTGGGGGGATGGGTAAATAAGGTGAAAGGGATTAAGATATACAACTTGCCAGTTATAAAAACAGTCACGGGGATGTTAAGTACAGCATAGGGAATATAGTCAATAACATTGTAATAACTATCTATGGTGTCAGATGGAACTAGACTTACCCAGTGATCACTTCATAACGTATATAAATGTCTAATCACTATGTTAACACCTGAAACTAATATAATATTGTATGTCAACTATAGTAGAAAAATTTAAAAAATACTTAATGTCAAAATATTTTGCAGACTGGCTGTATCAATTTATGCAACCACCAGCAGTGTACGAGAAATTCTGTTGCTTTAAATTCTTACCCATACTCATTATTTTTGGTTTTTAAAATTTTAGTCAGGCTGGTGGATATGTAGAGCTAGCTATCGCTGCGGTTTTATTTTACATATTTTTTGATAATGAAGTTGAACAACTTTTCTTACTTACTGGCCATTCCTTTGTAAAGTATCTGTTCAAATCTCTTTCACATTTTTCTATTGAGATGTTTATTTTCTTCTTACTAATATATAGGAATTCTTTCTATTTTATGAATGCGAATCCTTTGTCAGTTACATAAACTGCCAATACTGTCTTCTATTTTGTAACTTGCCTTTGCACTCCTTTAATTATGTCCTGGTGAACATAAGTCTTTATTTTAATGTATCTCATTTTATTGATCTTTTTCTTTATGATTAATGTATTTTTACCTCCTGTTTAAGATATGTATCCTTCTTCACAGTCATGAAAATATCCCTTATAGTAATGTCTAGAATCTTTATTTTGCCTTTCACATTTAAAGCTACGTTCTTCTTGGAACTGATTTTTGTATATGGTGTGAGAAAGAGTTCACTTTACTTTTTTCCATATGGATATCCAATCAACTCAGTACCATTTATTAAAAATATCATAGTTCTTTTTTTTCACTTCTCTGCAATGCCACCTTTGTCACAAATCAAGTGTCCCTACATGTGTGGATTTCTGAAATTGCTATTTTATTCCACTGGTCTGTTTGTTTATCCTTGCACAAAATCCACTCTCTTAATCTCTGTTGTTTTAGAATAAGATTGATATTTGACAAAAAAATCGCTCCCTTGTTGCTTGTCAAGAGTGCCTTGGCTGTCCTTGGCCTTTGTGTTTCCATACATATTTTAGAATTAGCATATTAATTTCTGCCAAAAAAAAAAAAAAAGCCTATCGGAATTTTTATTGGAGCCGTGTAGAATTTGTAGATCAGTTACAGAGAATCGATAACTTTACAGTATTGACTCTTCCAAGCTATGAACATGGACTATCTTTCCATGTAGTCTCCCATTTCTATGTCTTTTTTCCCTCTGTTGCTTTTACCTTGACTGCTCTTCACATCCTTTTTATCACCTGGCTCACTCTTAGTCACCTTCAGACTCTTACTCATTGTCGAAGACTCACCATCCTCAACTTCCTCACCCTGAGGCAGAATTAATTACATCTCCCTTTTAATATACCACTATTATAGAATTTATTTCATTGCATTATAAATAATTCATAGCTTAGATAATGAGTTCCCTCCCAGCACAGTGCTAAGTACATATTTATTGAAGGAGTGAAAAAAAATATATAAAGTATTTAAAATATACAGTGTAGCATCGTAAAGGGTATTTTTATTTTTACTGGTTATAGACTGTGAGAAAGTAAACAGAGTTCCCAGTGCCCAGCCAGTGTAATCAAATTCCCTGCATTTGGAAATCGAAAGAAGTTTCCATGTTTGTTTTCACCCCCTTGCTTTCATGTAAAGTTTGGGAATATGAGCTGGAACATCTTTTAGGTTATCCTGAATTTCCAAAATGTAGGATGAGACTTAGCGACCTCGGGGGTTCCCGTCAGAGAAGGAAGTGTTGGTGAGAGCATTCCTCAGAGATGCTGGAGGTCAGGAGAAAGTCCCACTTTCACTTCATCAACGTGACCCGAGTTCTTTCCCAATCTGTGGACGTCTGTGTGGCAATACTTGGAAATAGTTTAAAACCTTAGACGTGATTCATCCGTCATTGTCAGGGCATCTTCCTTTGTGGGCCTAAGTGCCTTTTCTTGCCTTGAGAATGCAAACAGGATGCTTTAGAAAAGAGTCTACCCCACACCCAATTGGATAAAGATTTCTCATACATTTGGGAAAAATCACTCAGAAGATTTTCGGCCCTCATTGCAGATTAATCCCCAGAATTTCGTTTCATGGAATGTCCATGATTTCAAAACATTTCCCACAGGGAATCCTATCAATGGATAGGAAGTCTCCAGAAGTTAACAGATAAGAGTTGGAGTTCTTTCCTTCTTTTTTTAAAGCGAAATTCCAAGAACTAAACCACATGATCCCTAGACCTGGTTTAGGGTTGCATGTTCTCAGAACGTTGGAGCTGGAAGGGACGTGAAGGAACATCTGGCTCAGCCCCTTCGCTTTACAAATGATGTCAGGGAGGTTAATGGCTTTTTTAAGGTCATTTAGCTTGTCAGGGTAGAGCTGAAACCAGGACCCAGGTCTCCTAACTCTCAGGCTAGGAATCTTTGCTCTATCCCAAGTTAGCCACAGGCAAGCTCCTATATGAGATGAATGGAGCAGTTTTAAAGGATAAATATAGGACTTTAAACATTTCGCATATGGATATGTCCCATTGCTTTCCCGAGACCTGAGCCTCACTCGAGGCCAGCTCCCAGAGGCAGCCCTGTAACAGGCTCGCGCTCAGCCCTCATCTTGGACCTGCTTGTAGAGGAGCTGTAGATGCCGATGTTGACAATGGGTGACTATTTAACTTAGACTTTGGGGATGAGTTAATTCAATGAACTTAACTGGTGTCTGCTCTGTCCTCCCATTTCTATCAGGAACCTCTGGCCCATCTGCAACCTTCAGCCTCCTCGGGCACTGCCTCCCACCCTCCTGTGCTCTGCTCCTGCCCTCCTTCCTTTCTCTACAGTTCAGCTCCCCTCCCACCCAGGACACCTTTGCTTCCTTGTATGGGGCTCTTCTACCGAGAATAAACTCCTCTTTACCTTTCTCTAAAGACTTTTTTCTGTCTCTTTACACAGCAGAAACTTGTGTTTTCCCTGGATACTGTCTCTGCAACTTTCTCCAAGAGACGCTCCCAATGGCTCCCAGGGTGAGAGGGGCGAGGAGAGGGGGTTCCTCCATTTCCCTCCAAATTATGCTCATTAGTCATCCTCTGGCCCTCTCAATCCTCTTACTATTGTTTAAAAAATGCTACTGACTCACCAAAGCTTCCTCGAGCAATCTATTTCTTTTTTAAATCCTTTCTTCTCTCTTTAAACCTTGAACAATAGCTCCACGTCCTCAGTCTCTGTAGATAGGTCCATGTCCTTTTTCAGAGATGACGGAGACTTTTTCTTCTTTCTATCTCAAAAATTCTATGTATCTTTTCCCATATCTTTGTTCTTCTCTGCTATTTCAGAGAAAGAGGTCAAACTTCAAGGCCAGTGTCCTCATGGTTCCTGGATTCTTGCCCGTCTTGCCTGTATTAGTACATTAAGGTCCCCATCTCTGAATTCCATGTCTTGGTATTTCCTTTTAACTCATAACTTTTCTCCCCTAGCTGCACCAGAATCATCTAAGTTGTTTCAAAAATGCAATTTCTTGGACCTTTTCCCAAAGAGTTGTTCAGTTATTCAGCACCTAAATAAAAATCTTTGGATCTGGTGCCCACAATCTGTATTTTGACAGACTCCAAGGTGATATTTAAGGGCAATACATTTTGAAACTAGAATCCTGTGCAGGTCTCCCTTGTCAAAACTAACTGTCATGTGTTCTCTACTATTGCTGCATAACAAATTATCCCAAAATCCAGTGGCTAAAACATTTCTTTCTCATGGCTTCCTGTAGGTTAGAAATCAGGATGTGGCTTCGCTGAGTCCTCTGCCACTTTGAGTCTCTCACAGGCTGCGAAGTGTTGACTGAGGCTGCTGTCTACATCAGGGCCCAGCCACTGGGTGGGCTGCCTGCAGGTACATTTATAGAATTGTTAGCAGCACTTGGCTCCTCACGGGCTGTTGGTCTGAGGGCCTTGGTTCCTTACTGGCTATTGGCTGGAGGCCACCCTTAGTTCCTTGCCAGGTGGGCCTCTCTGTGGGGCAGCTCATAACGTGGCAGCTTGAGCGAGCAAACTGAGAAGAGCCAGAGAAAGACATTGTGAGTAAGACAAAGTCAGTCAGTCTTTTATAACCTAATCTCAGACATGCTATCCCATCAATTTTGTTGTATTGTGTTGGTTAGAAATGAATCACTAGTTCAGCCTATATACCTGCTGCTGCCCATTCAAGGTATGAGCTTATTTTTCTCCTTATATTTACCACTTGGCTTCTTAAGAAAGGAGTCTACATTGGTGGACTTCGTTTTCTGGCCATGTATTCACCCCTTAACCTATTTCTTTGCCACTCTACACAACTGTTTTCTTGAAGGTTGTAAGTGAACTCCTGATGGCCAAGTCCTTTTCTCCTCCTCTGCCAGGGCCTCTCTTCAGTATCTGATGCCTCTTCTCTCTTAAGAATATCCATTTCTGGCCTCCACCACACTCTGCTTTCCCGGGTCCTCACACATCTCTGCTCAGTTCTCTATTTATTCCTCTACTGACTCCTCCTCCCAATTTTGACCAATTGTGACACTATGTGGGACATAATACATTTGTATTTGAATAGGACATATTATCTGAGAGAAATTGAAGATGTTTGGGGACCAGCTCAAAATGTCATCTAGGGACAGAGAAATAACCGGTCCACTGAGCATGCTTGGAGAGACAGTATAAGAAAAAATAAAGTTGCTTAAAAATGCATGCTATCACCTGTCACAGTCACAAGGAGCCTAAGGAGTCAAAATGACTAAATGCAATGTGATATCCAAGATGAGATCATGGAATGGAAAAAAGACATTAGGTAAAAACTAAGGAAATCTGGATAAAGTCTGGACTTTAGTTAATAATGAATCAGTATTGGTTTATTAATTGGACAAATGTACCACGCTAATGCAAGATGTTAAAAATGGGGAACTTGGGGGTGGGGTTTGTGGGAACTTGGTGCTCTATTCACAACTTTTTTGTAAATCTAAAGATATTATAAAATAAAAGTTTATTTTTAACAACGCACTCTATCAGGCTCTACTCTTCCCATGTGGAAGTTATACTCACAGTACACTCGTTTGTATCTCACGCCTCTTAAGTTTGTGCTCACCTCTCTGACTCCTTAGAACTAAGCCCGGGACCCTGCACATTCCACAAGGAATTGTTGAAAGAATGAGTGAGTGAATTAATGAATGATTGTGCAATACCAAAGTGAACTCTTGGACAGACTGTTCTGTAAGGATGTAATGTACCCAGCTGAAGGGTGATGGGATCGTCTGCTGGCCTTTGTCTTCCGTTTATTCAGTTCAACCAAACCTCTAAAGTGGCCTGTTCCCACTTTCTTCTTCAAATTACATGTTCCTGAGCTGTTTTTGTCTCTGTCACTTCCTCTTCTTTCTTTCCTCTTTTTCTCTCTGTTATTGTTTCTTCTGTGGTGCATTTCCACTCATTTTGACCCAAACAGTAGCGGTTCTTCTAACGTGTCGTGGTCTAATGGGAAGTGTCAGTGACGAACTGGAACTAAAGGAATAGCAAACGAAGACTCCTGGTCCTGGAAGTGTACCACCCAGGTAACCACAGGTCCCGGGCAGGGAAGCTCTGTGCCGTTTCCCATGCCATTAGTCAAAACTGACTTTTTGTACTAGCATTAAACGATTAGGCTTAATCCCCAAATCTCATCATTTTGGAAGAATTGTTTTGGTTTCCATCAGTTTCAGTTTTAATGTTTGCGCATGGGTGTGGTCATCAGATGAAGAGACAATTCTCCTTTAGTAGTCACTCACAGAGGTCCCACCTCTACATCACAACAAACATTTGCATGTTTAGAAGTATTTGCCATCGTCTTCTCCTCCTTCTTCTTCTCCTTCTTCTCTTCCTCCTCCTCCTTCTTCCATAGATAGATGGCTTTGCTTGTTCATGGTCTTAGATTTTCCCTGGGGCCTGTGAAGTGTCTTCTTTCTGTTCTTTCTCCGTGTTTCAAAAATAACATGCCCTCCTCTGGAGAGGAAGCTTATGCTATTGGCTGATTCTCAAAAAGGATATATGGGAGTCAGCTGATTTCTCATCATCTTAATCAGCTGTTTGAGGTTTAAGTCCAGATGTGACACGAGAGTAAATGCAGTTAATGAGACCGCAGAGTTTTGACCTCAGCAGCACACTTTACTGATCCTCCGGCCTAACTGGTTATGGATTGCAATTAAAAAATGCTTTGTATTTTTACAGTGTTTCACGCTCTTCAGAGAAGTTTATTTATCTGATTCTTATACTCTTAAGACATGGTTCTTTTAAGAATTGTAGTTCTCAGGTTTTCAGACCAGTGTGGCACTGCACGGAAAGTGTGACTTCAGGGAACTGGACGTTGGAAGGGATTAAGCTAAGAGTGGACTTCCTTGACTGTGTTTCAGGGTGGCAAAGGCTCTGTAGAGCCCAGGAGGGAATGTATGGTCCTTTATGGAGGCGGAGACTGTGTCTGTCCTGTTAATGTGCTATCGCCAGTGCCTAGAATAGTGCATGGCATGAGACAGGCACCCACGGAACGCTGGCTCGGTATCTCTTTTGCTTGGTGGAGATGAGAGAAGGAAGCTGAAACGGGCAGAAGGTGTGATCCGCTCTCATCATTCATGTCCCCAAATAGAGATTTTAATCAACAATCTTGGGTAGGTTGTGGTTCCCAAATTGTTTCTAATTGTGGAAGAGGAAGTAGCTTAGCTCTATTCCTACTTCCCTTCTTGTGTCCAACAGGGAGGGTGAGTTGTTAATTTGCTTAGTCACAATCCAGGATGTAGAGCCATGTTTACTAGTGGCTAGGATTTGAAGGACACCGGTTTGTGGGCGCTCATCTCTTTTGTCGTCCACAACTGGTCAGAAGGTGATAAGACCCTTCAGCCATCAGACCAGGACAGATGTGTCAGCCTAGGTTACCAGGAAGATCTGCAGTGGAGTCTCAGGCCCAAACTCAGATGGTTAGATAGAGATAGGTTGGTTTTGCATTTGGCCAGGAAGATCTGCAGTGGAGTCTTAGGCCCAAACTCAGTTAGATGGTTAGATAGAGATAGGTTGGTTTTGCATTTGATATTTTTCCTTGTGCCCCCATCTCTCTCAGGAACTCAGAGGGAGGAGGGCTGGCCGAGCCAAAGCAAGTCTTGAATACTCCTGGGCTCACTGGCAGGACCCCAAATAAGAGCCCCGAACCTCACCCAGATTCCTTTTACTAGGTCTTACAGTCTATTAGTTCTGCCTGTTCTTTCTTTACCCCCCACCTCCAGGCTTGTTTTCAGTGGCTCTTAGAAAGAAGCGCTGTATTAGTTTCCTGAGATTGCTGTAACAAATCACCACAAGCTTGGATTAAAACAACAGAAATTTATTCTCTTATAGTTCCAGAAGCCAGAAGGAAAAAAATCAAGCTGCCAGCAGGGCTGAAATCTTCCAGCTTTTCTTCCAGCTTCTAGTGGCTTTCAGGATTCCTTAGTTTATATCTGTGTGATTCCAGTCTCTGCCTTCATCGTCACATCTTCTGTGTGTGTCAAATGTCCCTCTGCCTCCCTTTTTTGCGGATACATGTGATGGTGCGTGGGGCTCACCTAGAAAATCCAGGATGGTGTCTCCATCTCAAGATCCTTCACTTAATCGCAGCTGCAAAGACACTTTTTCCGAAGAAAATAGTATGATTGGTTCCAGAGATTAGGACCTGGTATCTCTGGGGCCCCCATTCAGCCCACTCTAAGCAGACTCTAGAATCCTGCTTTTACTTCTTTTTCTGTAGGAATGCCCTTTTAAAAGAGAGTGGCAGCTCCATAGCTAAGTCTCTTTGAGCAGGTTATGCCCCCAGGTCTTGTTCTTGGGCGTGGTGCTGGAAAATGTCTTGCCTATAAAGGACAAAGGGCATCTCACTTTTTCTAGTTGTGACTTATTCTGAATTATAATAAAAAAGACAACTTCCAGGCAGGGTCCACATGACACCAACATCTGGATGAAAAGCAAAACACAAATAAACTGAAAAACCACTAGCTAATTAACCAGATGCTTGTTTTCAAGCATCTAGATGTTTTGTCCCTGTATTGGGGGCACAGGAGACACTGTGGAGGCAGTCTTGTGAAGAGGAGACCAAGTTTCCCTTCACCCCGACATGGCAGAGGAAGTTCATAGGTGGCAAGTCTAGCCTGATGGCAGGGAGGCAGCGTGTCAGGGGTCTGGAGTTGAGGCTATGCTCTCAGGAGTAGGTGACAGGGGAGGGATGTAGGAGGGACCTCTAAATTCAGAGTTGCAGAATAGTGTCCAAAAACTTGGGGAGGAGGCAGAGTCAGTGGAGAATGAGGCCAGAACTAGCTGCAAATGCTGGGATTCTGGCCCCTGCGAGCAGCCATATTAAAGATCAAAGGGACAAAGTCCATGCATTCCAGACGGAATCAGGCAGCAAAGCGCAACTATGAAAGCATTCTTGGCTGTCATACCCTCGAGTGCAGCGAGCGGGCTCTCCGCACGCATGGCATTCTGTGTTCTGCCTCCGGAGTGGAGAATGCTCAGGGGCTGGGCTATGATTGGGGATATTTTCAGTGCAATCAAAACAAGATGCTTCAGGGTACTGGCTCCTTCTTGCTTCCCTGGGGATGTTTGGGGGCCTCTGGGAATAGGAGAATGAGGGGATCCTGTCTCTTTGGATTCCGGCCTTTCAAGAACAATTTAACCCATTTACATTTAGGCTGAAGCTTTTGAAACAATCACCTGTTTGACAACTCCTTTTCCCTTTGGGACCTTCCTGAGAAGCTCAGGGTTCTAGGATCCTGGTCGGAGGAGGTGCCAGGCTCGGTTCCAGACCAGAGTGTGCTCTATAAAAAAATGGCAGGGAAATCCTTGAGGTCTGAGCCTCTAGGCCTTTAGTCTGGGTCAATGATGTGCTTTTTCTCCGTCTCAAATCGCAGTGACTCTTATTGCTTCCCCAGCGCCTGGCCTGGGTGTTAGGTTGGCTAGTGGATGCAGGCCATGTGATTTGGTCCGTGTGATTGGTGCAGCTGAGGACTAATATCTAGTTGGGCTACATGAATCTGTTACTGGGGATTAAGGGCCCAGGCTCTGAGTTTAGTGACTCTGCCACGTACTTAACTGGGTGACCTCGGATCTCAGCTTCTTCCTCTGTGGAAGTGTGAAGATAATGCCCAACTTTTCTGCTGTCGGTGAGGATTACATGAGACAACTTTTGTAAAGCATTAGCTTAGTGACTGGCTTATAGTAAATGCTCAATAAATGTTAGCAATTTTTATTGCTACTATAAAACCACTGCTCAGAAAATGTCCATTCCTCCCTCTTTCTTTTCTCTTGGCTCCCCCTATTTCTCTTTCCTTCTAGGACTTCGCATCTGGGAAGCAACAACATGTGAGAGAGGAAGGAGAGAGAGAAAGAGAGAGAGAGAGAGAGAGAGACAGAGAGATACAGAGAGACAGAGAGACAGAGAGGAAGGAAACAGATAGTGGATTCTTCCTGAGATTTTCTCACCTGGCTGGGAACTTATTTGTTTATCTTAAAGCAGTTTTGGGGTAACTCATGCTCCGAGGCCTATCTATAGAATAAAAATAATAATACTTACCTTCAATGATGCTTGTAAAGTTTAAATGAAATAAAGTAATGTATATGCCTGAACGTAAGTGAGGATTCATCCAAATGATTCTATGGGAGCAACTCTGTATTTAAGGCCACACAAAGGCTTTCATATTTTGAACAATAGGTTAGTATTTGGTTAAGGCCCAGACTGAAACAAGCTTAATCAATGCCCTTTTAAAATGATTTGGAGTTCTTTAAATAGAAACCATGGAGGGAAAAGATAAATAAACGTAGTATATGTTAAGTGATTCTTCCCGGGAGTAGGGCTTTCTACTTTTAAGTGATGGGTGTAATGGTAAACAAGCCCTTTGAAGATCATTTTTAGATCACGCATAATAAGGAGAATGAAAAACATAACATTTCTGATGCTATAAATTGCTTTTTCTTTTTGCTTTTCTCCTTCCTGCCCTTCCTTTTTCTTCTGTGACTATAGAAAAAAATTCGTAAAATCTTATATCTGATACGATTTTAAATATTTTTCTAATTAAATTTTCTGTTGTAAGTGGACATTTGACTATCTCATCTACCACTCTCCATATTTATATATTAAAACTGCAGAAAGTGCTTTTTTAGGTGGCACTGAACCCTGGGAACTGGGGACTACAAGGAGCCTGGACACTATATGTTCTCTCCCACCTCGGCTTCTCTGAGCATGTCAGCTCCATCCCACCCTCACTGTGGACCTGCTTTCTGAGCTTTCCTGGTCATGCAATGGGAAAAATGCCCCTACTCTACCCCCTGAGTCTTTATACTTTACTTGTTGAAGACTTTAGCCCAGACTGGGACTGGAATTTCTGAGCCTCTATGCAGAATTTCCCAAAAAGAGATCCAGACCCGCCCAGGTTAGGTCAGGGGCTCACGTTGGACCCTCAGCTGTGCCAGGGCCACATGGTACAGGCATTGCTGCCAGCTCCTCCTTCTCACCCTGCACGTGACTGGCAACGAACCATACAGTGTTAAGGACCAGACATTTTTATCGAGTCTGGTATGAGATGGGAGTTTTTGAGCAGTGAGCTACATCTGAGAAAGGTTCATCTGGTGATGTCAAGAATGATTTCAGAGGCCAGAAGAATGATTTACTAGAAATTCTTTTGGCAGGGTGGAGGAGAGGAATTGGGAAGGCTTTGGGGCCTTCTAGAGTTTTCTAATAAGAGATTGCAATAGCCAAGGACGGAGCTGCCTTTCCTGTAATCATGCCCTGGGAGCTGGTACAGAAGCAGCGGGTACTAAGGAGGAGAGAGGGGCAGACGAGGGAGGGCTTTTGAGGGGGAGGAGGGAGTTCTTGGTAGGGTTTGGGGTGAAGCACCGTGCTGAGCCTTGGGCCTGAGCCTCATCTCATCGGTGCTCACAGAGAGACTGGAAACACACGGCTCCCCACGACCCATGGAACCTGGCTAATAGCATATCTCATGGCCCCTGACACACCGCGAGGTATGCCAACTTCACCTCTGTTGGAAGACATTTCCCCCGAGGGAGGGCAAGTAAGCCGTGAGTCACTGGCCAAACAGCCCAGTGACATAGCTTAAAACGTGAGAGCGACTCTTGACACATCTTGGCTGGTGGTGTCGGGTGAGTGAGTGGGTACAGATATAAACATGTGGCCACACACACACCTGCACACCCCCTCGCACATGAGGGCAGGCCCAGGGGGCCTCTGGGGGTGACTCAGAAGGTAGCAGCAGAGATAACCCGCTGACGCACGGTTTTGCATTCCTCAGCTCCTTCTGCAGATGGGTCCTGGGTGTGAAGGATAGGTGACTCACAGATTGACCCTCTCTCTGGTCTGGTTTTTCCAAGTGCTATCCTTAGTTCTCCGGGCCGCTCCAACCTCTGGATCGTCCCTGTCCTGGAGGCCATCCTAGCCATGATAGGCCCTCAGCCCCCTACTCAGTTTGCTCACTGGGGTTTCTGTTCCATCAGCCTCTCCATTTCTAATCGTCCATTAGGTCACCAAGATTTTAATCAGTGTCCGTAGCATTTGGGCTCCATGTTGGGTACTTGGGGATGAAGCCCTGCACAGGAAGTGACCCCTGTCCCAGGGAGCTGCAGCTTCTTCTTGGAGACTGTCCTGATTCATTTTCTGTGGAAGTCGGTTCAGTCAGGAAAGAGACAGACATCTCTTCCGACTCCCCTCCATCCATGGCCCCAGGGGGCTCATGCTTCTGCGTGGTGACTGGTGGGTTCTCTAGTCTGGCCTGAGTGGCTGGACCCTCTGCTCTGTGCCTACTTCATATGCCCTGCCGCCTGAAGAGAGAGAATCCTCTTCTTTCCAACGAGTGTGGAGCAATTTGGGGCTATTTTGATAGGAAGAGGGCTGGCTGAGTGTGTGCTGTGCTTCACACGTACCATAGCTCTTAGCCCTGGTCGTTGTCCATGGACTTGTCCTGGAGGCAGCAGCCGCTTCACTTGTAAAGCCTTAGAGTTTTATATGTAAGTTGGTAATCACGATGATGCTGTGAGATGGGCCAACAGATTGTATTATCCTCACGATTATTTTGCATGTCAGGACAGTTCGGCTCAGAGTAGTGAAATCCCTCAGATCTCACCGCTTATTGGGAACAATTCTGGTTTACCCACAACCTGCTGCTCTTGATAACTACACATGTTGTCTTAACTCCGGGGCAAGTTCTCTGCCTTCTTGGGGGCATCTATAATCTTGAGATTGGGGGCTATTTATCTCTTGGCTTGACCCCCACTGGCCCTTCGGGCACAGGCTGGCAAATGAAGGAAGGGTCAGGGTGGAGGTGAGAATGTGTGGGTGCAGGGGGAGCAGAGATTTCAGTGGTGTTCGAGTCTGGTGGCTGGACTGCAGGGTGGTCTTGGGCATGGCTCTAGTGTGGATAGAATTTATCTTCAGGCTCCACCCACTTCAGTAATACCTTCTCACTGTCCTGGCTACGTGGGCTACTCTCTTAGGTGGGCCCCACCTCTGTGGCCCCATCAAGAATGCGAAGAAAGAGGTGCTGGAGTTATGATCACATGCTGGAGTTATGATCACATTTGAGCTGGAAGAGGCCTCAAGAGATCCTCTAGTTCAATTTCTTCATGTTATAAACAAAGAAAGTAAGAGACTGAGAAGCTTCTGTGACTCCTAGAATGGTACAGAGATTGGACTTGAACCCAAGTCTCCTTTCCATCCAGTGCTCTTTCTTGGACATCACCTTTTAAGGCTTGAACAAGATTACAAGCAGCTCGAGAGTATATGTTTGGGCATGAAATACAATGAAGCTTTCATCTATGCAAGTTTACACATATGGGCTCCTCCTCCTGCGAACCCTTGCTCCCCAAGCAACCCATCTCGCTGTTCTACCCCAGGTCTCTTGGGGTCTAGCCTCGCCCATGCTTTATTGATGTTGTCTTACGTTATACAGATTCCACAGTTTAGAAGTTACTTTCCCACAATGGCATCTGAGAGTGGAAAGTTTAACCATAAGTTTGGCTGGGAGAGCAAGCATTACATTCATCTGCAGATGGTCCCTTTCTCTCCCTTTTGGCACTGACAAACTATCTTTGTTTTTTTTTTTTTTTTTCTTTTGTGGAAGAACCTGCGTTTGGCAGAATAAACGTGTCAGCATCCTCGTAAAGTACAATTTCTCTTAGTGAAAGGCCTTGCGTAGCGGGTTCTTGGCTTGCTTTCATTGGCTCCAGGCATCTCCTCCCGGGAACACCCAGGGCCCCCTTTCACTCAGCCGCCACGTGGTGGGTGTGTGGGAAAGGCTCAGCTCCTGACATCACACAGTACCTGGTGTGAGTCCTGGCTCTTGCACTTCAATAGCAGCAGGACTTTGGAAAAGATACGTAAGAGCTCTGAATCTTGATTCCCCCACCTGTAACATGGGCCTGTTGGGGATCCCACCAGAAAAGAGAAATGAAGAGGTCTCTCGTGAAAGGCCATCCAGACGCCTCAAGGAAGAGGCAGCTTTATCTTTAATAAGTTGAGTAGAGTTGGCTGCCAGTCATTTCTTGAGATGGTAAAAAGGCTTTAACTTCAGGTAGACCCCATGGTAATCTCTTTGGTTTACATATATTTGTGAAATCGTCTTTCTCTTGCTGGTCTCCACGTTATTTTTTCCGGTGGCATTGTGGGGAGATCGTTGGGTGATGCTCTTGCCTGTCTATGGGGTGCCGTGGGCCACAGTGGTGGAAATGTGGCTCGGAGGGTCCGCGTTTTTCCTCCAGTTGCCATTTACCAAGAGACGCTGGGCAGGATATTTAACTTCTTTTTTCTCATCTTTAAAGTAATAGGCACACCTACACTTCATTGGGCTGATTAGCGGATTAAATGAGATGAAGCTTAGGAAGCGTTTAGCACAGTACCTGGCATATAGTAAGTATTGCTTATTAAATAGGCATAATTTATGAGAGTCCTTGTCTTGAGGATATTTTTATATCATTAAAGAGGCAAAAACTTCTTTATAGGAAACTCTCCCCAACGAGGCGGTCATTTTCCAAGTTCCCCCTGAAGTTTTTCTAGTTGGCCGGGCTATGTTTCTGATTTCGGAAATGCAGGCTTTCCATAGCAGGGGGCATGGGGTCCCTGTGCAGAAGGATACTGGCCTGCGTCAATGAGTATGCTTTCCCACTTCTTCTGGAGCTTGAGGCTTCATAATCTTGACTTTGATATGACCTTGTAGAACAAAATTGGGACATTGACCTCTTGGGATTATGAGAGAGAATAGGGTTAATTTTCAAAGTGCCAAAATGCCCTGAACACACCTTTTCCTCTGCCTGGAATGGGCTTCTCATTTCTTCTGGTAAACGCCTAGTCATCCTCTAAGAGGCTCTTTTTTTTTTTTTTTTTCAAAGTCTTCTCCAGCCCTCAGCAAATTCCATGGCTCCTTTCCTGTGTGCACCCATGGAGCTCCTGCTGTGTGCTGGACATGGAGGCCGCCTGCCTGCTGCCCAGCTTTATCTTTCACCTCTTCCCCCACGTTGTATACTTGAGTTGAAATGTATTCCTCTCAGTTTCACAAGGGCTCTGCCTCCTCTCAGGCCTGAGCTTTTGATGCCCTGGTCCCTGAGAGCATTACTTGCCCCTTCTCTGTATCCCCTTCCTTGGCCCCACCCCCGTGTGATGAGCTGCTGCTCATCCTCGGGTCTCAGCCGAACTCCTCCTCTTCTGGGAAGGTGTCCCTGAGTGCCCACATCCGGGTGGCCCTCCCACAGGCTTCCTCGCACCTTGTCATCGTCTCTGTTACACTGTCCTCCCCCCCACCCCCCCGCACGAGACTGTGAGGGGCGGGGAGGAAGGGGCCATATATCTTGTTTCTTGTTTTATCCTTGAACCCTAGCACAGGCCTAGCAGTTGTTCATTATATTCAACCACCAAATCTACTTTCCTGTTTGTCTCCCTCCACAGTGGGCTAGCTCCTTGAGGAGGGAGCTGGTCTTCATTATCCTAACGTCTGCAGTGGTTAGCACAGCGCCTGGCACGCATGAGCTTCTCATCAAGGCCGACTTACAGCATCACCTCCTAGGCCTGTCCCAGTGAGCTTGACAACTACTTTTTCCTGAGCAAATTTCTCTTTTTAGTATCAGAGAACCAAAGAGCTGGAAGGAGTCCCAGGGGGCCAGCTCCTTACAGACAGCCTCAGCTTCCTCCAATCTCCCCGGCAGGTCATCCCACACCCCTTTCCTCCCTTCTCTCTCCACTTGCACTGACCCCACCCCTACCCAGCCGAGCTGTTAGTGACAATCGATGTAATGTTTGTGGGCTTTTCTTCAGGCCGAGACTCACTCTGGTTGTACTTAAGAACATGAATTGGTGCTGTCCAGGCTTGGACTGCCAACATTCATAATGGTTCTCCCCAAATCCGATTCTTGCAAACTCGGCCCTGCCGTCTTCCTCCCCCGTCAACATGCTGAGCACCCAGCTCAACAGGAGTCACCCCACAAGTTCCTGGCCCATTTATTAAAAATGTGGAACAATTTAAGCTCTTGCTGCTTTGACTAGAAGTTATTGAGCACATGTTTCCAGCAGGCTCTCGGGCTGGGAGGTCAAGTTTCAGATGCGATTAACTCAGTGTAAAGGTGAGACCGCCAGGCCTAGAATAAAGAAGAACTGACGGCTGATTTATGATGTGGCTTTTAAACAAATCACCCCTAAAGCCCAGCTCGTTTCATTATGGAAGGTGCTCAATTTGTACTGGAGTGTCATCCTCGGACACTGAATGCTGCCCCCGTAGTCGGCGGCTGGTGGAAAGAAATGGGGTTTCAGCGATTCTGGAAACTGTTGTCACAATGTTTGGCAAAAGAAATGCTGGTGTCTTCAGGTTCCTCTCCTGTCTGCTTAATGACAAAACATACTGTTAGCGCCTGGGGGTGTGTGTGACTGTACAGAAGAGCTCTGTGAGGCCCTGCACTTGAGGCAGAGAACGATCCGGTATGTGGGAACAGACTCCACACGAGCTGCCCTTTGCGTCTGTGACCTGCTGTGGTTTCTGTCCCCAGAAGTGAATGGGATCAAGAATAGTCACAGGTCCAGAGAAAGAAGCCGCTCTGTGCTTCTGGGAAGCCATGCCCATCTGGGGGTGTTCACAGGACCCCTTTCCCTAAGGAATGGGTTTCAGCTGACCGTGTCCCATGCAGGAAAGAGAAAGCCCGCATTAGTGGGGAGTAAAGAGAGGCTGTGACTAAAACCTTCGCACAGGACTCAGCTGGGGTGTGGCTGACTTCCAGGTGTTTCGGCGTTTAATGACGGTCTTGGTTCTCTTTGTCCTTTTTGATCCAAATATGAAATGGAACGTTTTGCCGCCATCCAGCAACGCTGGCAGCGTCGGGCGTGGCCCTGGGACCGAGACTTCCTCTTTCCTAGGCTTTGGTCTTCCCGTTGTCCTGGCCCCGATAACCATGACTCAGCGGCGGAGAAAGCGGAGTCACTTCTGAATCCCAGACATGTCGTCGCGGGGGCTCCTTGTTAGTGGTCAGTCCAGGCGGGAGCTGGTGGGTGACAGGGAGTTATCTGGGAGGGTGACTGGGAGGGCAGCACTTCGGGCGAAGGGCCCTGAGAAGCGATGATGACGATGGAAGAAACCTCACAGTGATGGGCGGCAGATTTTCAGCCAGTAATGCTGGGTAATGAGTGCGCTCACATCCTGGGTTTCGGGGCTGGGCTCTGCTCCCAGTTCAGACGCGTAATAGAAGGTTGCTCCCAGCCTGGGCAGCCCTCGTTCTGGGTGTTTGCAGACAAAATGTCTGCTAGCATTTGGGCCCGCGAGCCAGAGATGCCAACCTCTCTTGGCTAGGCAAGCGGCTTCCTTGACTTTGGAATTGCAGTCCATAAAAGGAGAATTTATGAAGAAACAAAGGAACCAGTCTCTTTTTTTTTTTTTTTTTGCGACATTGAAAAATACGTTTTCAGCATGAAGTCCTCATAACTGCTGTTTTCTGCTAAACCAGTCCAATTCAGTAACTGTACTATAGTTCCATGTTTCTGTCACCTACCGCCCCGCCTGCTCCTCCAGCAAGCTGTTGGTACTTCTCATCTTGTATCCAGTACAGAATGCCCAGTGTTTGGGGTATCATACACAGATCTATGTCCTTAGCTTGGCGTGATGGGGAGCATCTGCAAATACAAATGAAGCTTTGCTCACTCGCCTCCTGCTCCTGCGGCCCTGTTCCTAACAGGCCACAGACCGGTCTGCAGCCTGGAGGTTGGGGACCTCTGCTCTCATTAATAGAGAATGAACTCATTTTAAAGTTAAAGTGAGGTGAGAGATAGACTGAAGGGCAGGTGCGAGAAGTGGGCCGCAAGGCTTCTGATTCAAAGTGTGGTTCAAGGACCAGCAGCATAGGCATCACCAGAGAACCAATGAGAAATG
>NW_006442103.1:13927395-13961354 GCF_000325575.1 Pteropus alecto
GTTCACGTGCACGTTAAAGTTTGAGAAGCTCTGCTCTGGAATATTGTGTCAATAACCATCTACTAAATTAATAAACAAAGGAGTAAGATGAGGAAGAATAATATACTAGCAGAATAATATACTAGGACACTACTGGTTTATTTAAAAGGAAAATTTTATGAAAAACGGAATCTAGTACTAAGAATTCTAAGTCCAATGGCAGTGTTACTCCACTTCCAGCAGACCCTGTCCCTGGCCGTCAGTCCATGGCCACCGACGCTGGGACGCGTCTGGACTCCCCTGACTCTGTTCCCACCCCGTCTGAGCCCGTGTACTTGTCCCTTCTGCATGCGCTCTCAGGTGGCTGTGTTGTCCCTGGTGGCCATCTCCTCTCCCCATCTCTGCGAGTCTGTTCGCTCCTCGGAGTCTCCTGGGACAAGCCCATGTCCCAGGACACCCACAGTCACCGTGGCTGTCTGTCTGACCCTGAGCATCAAGGGAGGCATCGTGCTGGGCTCACCACAGAACATCTGTTGTTCTGGTTTGGACCACTGCCCTAAATTCAAGTTCCTTCAAAAGCGCTGGAGAGAATCTGGCTCTTGCACTCACCTTTCAGAGTTGTATGTACCTGGACAGCAGTGCAGGAACCACTGCTTCCAAGACAGCATCTCTTTGTGTCCATCAGTCCTTCCCACCGCCACAGGCTGTGGACATGCATGGCCTTTCTTGCCCTCTTCCTTTGGATTTACGCTTGGCAGATGAGGCCCCACTTGAGGTTAAATCCTGCTGCTGTGTATGCGGTTTGTTCTTCCATGGAGGTGGGAACAAAGTTATGAGCGCCTGTCAGTTCTACCTCTAAAACACATTTCCAATCGTGCTTCACCGCTGCACCTCCACAGCCAGCGCTGGGCCACTGCCCACTCCTCACTGGCCCCTGCGAGCTGGAGACTTTTGTCTTAAACATAAATTGGTTAGTGTCTGTCCCTGCTTAAAGCCCTTCAGTGTCCCCCACTGCGGCACTCCAGCCTCCTTGTGGTGGCCTTGAGGGTGCTGCCTGTCTCCTGCCATCACCTTCTGTCACCTCTTCCTTGTCCAGTGCTCTCAAATTACACTGGTCTTTCACTTTCTTGCGCCTACCTGGCTTTTTCGGGTCTCAGCTGAGATGATCTTCCTTCAGACAGGTTTTCCTATTACCCCAGGTTACGTAGTCACCCAGTGGTCATTCTCCAGGTCTTTCCAGCTCATCACTTTCCTAATTGTCTCATTCATCTGTTGGCTTTCTTTTTTGTCTATCTGGACTATAAGCCCCGCGAAGGCAGAGAGTGTGTCCATTTACTCACTTCTCTTTCTCCAGTGTCTGCAACGGGTCTTGGCACATAGCAGGCACTCACTAACCAGCTTCTGAATGGAATGAATGAAACTACTGGGTGCTAGGTGTTCCCTCGCCCCCAAATTTCCTTTCTTCCCATCTCCATACATATGGATCTCCTTCACTTCTCTGGGCTTCCTCCATCAGGAGGCTGGAATTCCTTCATGAAACCTTCCTCAGCCACCTTAGAATCATCTTCTGCCTTAGAATCTATCGTGGTACCATTCACCAACAAATCTCTCATCTCACTGAAGTAGATGATCTCGCCACCCCAAAAACGTGACACTTGCATATACACACACCTGTGCTTTCTGTGTTGGCCAGACATTGTTCTTCTTAGAGAGGAGGTAGGGGATAGTGCTTACGTGTGCAGGCTCTGGAGCCGGACTTTCCGGCTTCGAATCTTGCCTCTTGTCAATCACTTGTTGGGCAAGGGGTTTAAGCTCTCTATGCTTTACTTTTCTCGTCTGTAAAGCAGAGACAATAACAGAACCTTCCTTACATGGTGGCTGGTGTGAGAATTAAATGGATTAAACATATAAAAATACACAGAATAATGCTGGCCATGTTGTAACTACTGTATAAGTGTTAGGTATTATCATTTAATTGAGGAAGAAACCAAGGACCAGAGACATAGCTTTGCACTGTGAGCTTCTCGTGGAACTGGGCTCTGAACCCAGATGTCCCTAAACCAAGAACCTTTCCTGGAGCCCTCCCTCCCTTTATCTGTCCCGCAGCTTGCTGACGTTTTGCTGTCCCTGTCCTTATGTTGGAATTAAGTCTTCTTTCGGTATTTGTCTTAGTTTCTAGGTCTCACCTCTCACAATCTCTTTCGGCACATTTTCTGTCCTCACCTCTCCTCACTCACAGCTGGCGGCAGTTCTCCACAGCTGGACCGCCTCAGCTTCTGGAGCTGACTCATGCTTCCCACTGCTCTCGGCCTTCCCTGCCATGACGATCGCTAGGGGCACAGGTGAAACACTTAGTTCACCAGCCCTTTCTCCTGAGAATCTTGTTTCAGCGTATTTTTAACCAGCACGCCCAGTGACTCTCGTCTTCAGGGAAGTTGGGGGAGCCCCCGCCCAGGGCTTGCTCATCTTTCCTCCTCCTTTACAAAATCTCCGTGATCCTCCCCCAGCCTCACACCTGACAATGGCGACAGCTCTCGTTTGGGTACCTAGGTTGACATCTAACCCTCAACAATCTATAGTTTTTCTACTCAAACAATATAAATTTCTTGAGAGTAAGCATCAAGTTTTTTTCTCACGTAGACCCTCAATAAATATATGGATGAAACTTTACTTTTTTCTTCTCATTCTATTCATTTTGGGTAAACACTGGAATTGTTTTACCATGGACCATGAGGGAAGGGACTTAGAAATACGTTAGGTAAAAGAGTCACGGTTCGTTTGCAATTAAATACACCTTATACACTCAGGGTTTAATGGAGTAAGGCTCCGTGAAGACACGTCTGCTGTCTGAGATAATTTGCTGGTGTTTCAGGAGGTAATACATGGACAAAGCTGGGCTGGGTTTCTTGTCTAAAGAGTCACTGCAATTCCTAGCTCCACTGTGGGTCACCTGTGTGACGTTAGGTGACTTGTGTCAGCAACTCAGCCTCAGTTTCCTCATTATAGAAAGATCAGATCTCTATCTCATTGGGTTAAATGAGATATCATGCACGGAATCATTTTATAAACTGTAAAGTGCTGTGCTGATGGTAGGAATTACTCTTAGTCGTCCTTACAGTTAGTTTTCCATCTCGCCTCTTTTTCTTCATTGCCTCACAGCTTTCCTACTTGAGGCATGTGACTAGAATTCAAAGCCATGCTAGGGAGCCCAGAAAATCTACTTCCCAGCAAGAGCTATAAAATATCCCATCCTAATTGAGACAATGGGGAACAATGACTCAGAGCAGCTCGAGGGGAGCGGCCAGCTCAGACAAGAGGCTTTCAAGAGACTCCTCAGGCCCGAAAATGCCTTCTTGCATGGGTGTGCCAGGGAATGGAAACAGACGCATTCTGAATTCAGGAGGTCCAGGGAAAAACTTGGAAATGGAACTAGAATTGGCTGGATGTCTAACATCACTGACAATGGACAAGATTATCAGATGGTAGTGCTTAAAATCTGAACAATAACAATAATTAAAGATAAAAGCATTACAGCAAAAGAGGGCTGTTGTCCTGTAAATGAACTCTTAGAAAATCAGATTTTCTGAATTTGATAAGAATATATTACAGGAGGCAGATTTCAGAGTTCTGTAAGCTTTGGCAGAGATGGGCTAGTCCATGTGAGAAGAAAGCAACAGATTTAAAAAATCTGTACAAACACCAATAGAAATAAACTTGTAAGTTGTTGCGATGTACCCGCATCGTTAGAGATTTTGCCCTTAACGTCTCTCTTTTAAATTTGACTCCAGGAAGTAGATTTGGAACCTGATCAATCCCATCCTTGACTCTGCCATCCTTCTCCCAGAGTTATAAACATAAGATTATTACAGCACATTTCCTGCATGTGCCTTCCATGTGGCTCCAGCCTCAACCTCACAAACGCAGCAAGTAAACACTCCCCAAGTGCAGTTCTGAAGTGTCACCCATCTGGTTCGCTCTTGGCGGGGGAGCATGGGCTGAGGGAGTGTCTGCACTGGGAGGCACTGTATTGGGGAAGCATCCAGCCTTCTTCTGGTGGCAGAAGAGTCACCCTTCCTTCACTGCTTTGCATGTTTGGTTGGTGTAGGGGAGCTATAAAGAAGGGTTGAAAATGTCTTCTCTTCTTTCTTTTTTAAAAATCCATTTCAATCCGTCCCATTTCTGGAATAACCGCAATCCCCCAGAAGTCTCCAAGTCCTTCAGTTTTGAAAAACCCTCATCTTCTCTGCTACTTCTTGCTTCTGTAGAAATGTTTCGAGCAGCAATTAATTTCAGTGTGAATGAGTTTGGGGTCCAGGCTTTCATTAATGCATTAAGGCTCCGGGCTCCTGTGGTTTGACAGCACTTAAATACAGAAATTGTTAACTTTATGACAAATATCCCCCCTCTCCCAAATCTCATATGAAACTCATTTCTCCAGGAACTGACCAAGGAACTCTGACCACTTGCCTCTATTGCTTAAAGGCCTCCAGTGTTTTTTCTTGGCCTGCTACTCTCCATTTGAGATGGCAAACTGAACCTCACAGGGCAGCGAGCTGGCCATCTTTCCCACACGAGGGGCCAACTTCCTCGCATTTCTCTGCACTCCGTGTGCGTGAATTCCGGTTGCTGTCCATTTCCCTTGGGCCCCTGCCTGTTCCCGGGGCTGCATCCAGATCCCTGGATGCAGGGTGGTCACTTGTGCTGTTTGCGGGTCCTGATACTGTGCGAGTTTGACAAATTCCTTGTAGTCTGTGCTACTCTGGTGTGAGTGTGGGCATGTACGGGTGTGTTCTCCATCAGCTCCCGCAGACACTGGGCCTACGCCATCCCGTTCTGTAGCCACGGTTCATATGTGGGCACTTCATTCATGTCAGTTCATACTGAGCACTTGAAATGTGCCTTCTGAATTGAGAGGTGCTCTAAGTAAAATACACACCAAATTTCAAAGACTTCGTGTGAGAAATAGAATGTACCCTATCTCAGAAACATTTTTATATTGATTACTTGTTGAAATAATATTTTGGATATATTGCGTTAAGCAAAATATATTATTAATACTAATTTCGCCTATTTCCTTTTACTTTTTAAAAGTGCAGCTACTAGAAAATGTAAATTTACGTATGTGGCTCGTATTATGTTTCCACCAGAGAGCAGTGATCTAGGTCAGTGACGGAGGCCTGAAGTGGCATTTTCTGAGTGACAGGCTTTGATTGCACTTGCTCTGACGCCCTCCGACCTTCAGGCTGTGCAGTGAGTGAGTATTCGGGCCTCCATAAACTTGGAACTGCAGAGGACACTGTATGTGTATCTTCACGATGGCACAACAAGTTTCCTCAGGTGGCACCTCTGCCCTGGCCAGACTGTGTATGTCCCCATGTACAGAATAGAGATACTTGAGCCCACTCTTCTGAGGGCTGGAAGGAGGCTTCTGGTGACTCAGGCCTGGTTGGTGGCCCACAGCACACTGTAGGCATATTTGTCCTGGACAATGTCCAATCACTTCCCACCAAGTCTGGGCTGGATCACTTCTCTTTGAACTTGACATGTTTAGGATGCATCTTAATTGGAAAGGGCTTTAAAGATTATGTAGTCTGTTCTTTTCATTTCACTAAAGAGGGCACTAAGACCCAGCTGTACATTGCTAGAGGGAGGTGATTATGAGCTTAGACTTTGGCAGAGGCAGTTTCAAGTTCAAAATCTAGCTCTGCCACTTCTTATCTAGGAGAGCTTGGGTTGGTTCATCGAACTTTTCTGGGCTTAGTTTATGTTTTCGTCTATTAAATGAGGATCATCATACCATCCTCGTCAGATTGTTATAGGAATGAAATAAGGAAATGTATGTGAATTCTATGGGTATAATATTTGTGTCCCGCCCGAAGTCCTATGTTAAATCCTAGCCCCCGAGGTGATAGCGTTAGGAGGTAGGGCCTTGGGAGATGATTAGGGCTCGGATCTCATAAATGAGAATGATGACCTTATAAAAGAGATCCAGGGAGCTCCCTCATCTCTTCCATCTTGTGAGGACATAGTGAAAAGACAGCGATAATGAACCAGACACCGAATCTGCCGGCACCTACCTTCATCCTGGACTTTCCAGCTTCCAGAACTATGAGAAATAAGGGCCTATTGTTTATAAGCTAGCCAATCTCTGGTACTCTGTTATAGCAGCCTGAACAGACCAAGGCGGTACATTACTCAGCCTGTGATCTGGCAGAATGTGAGTACTTGATAAATAGTAATTACTGTTATTTAGATAACTCTTGAAAGGCCTTATGGCCGATGAGCAGCTGAAGTTGGGTTTAGAGCCCAGATCTTGATTTTCCTACTCCAGTGTCCTTGATTTCTTGGGTATACCAGGCTGGGCACAACCTGTCACACCTAGAGTCAAAACACCAGGACTCAGAGATCAGTTGCCCACAGCTCTGCCAGGTACACCTGCAGCCACCTGGCCTGCTGCCAGCATGGCGCTCCCGTTCTGTCCTGCCGTGAACTGTCAGCTTGTGTGTCCCCTGGGCACACTGTAAGCTCCTTGAGGGCAGGGCCTGTATTGCCTTCATTATCGCAGCCCTTTTGTTCTGTCAGCAGGGTGCTGAGGACTTATCATGTGCCAGGCTTTCTTCTAGAATCTTTGGATGCATCAGGGGCACAAGCAGACAAAGACTGTGCCTTCATGGAGCTTATATTCTAGCTGGGGGAATATCCCCTGAAGTACAAGGGCGTTAATGCCCACGGGGCAGATTTTGACCAATGGGAGACAGATACTGAAGGATACATTCTCTCCTCTCTCCTGGGCACATTGTTTGGAGATGCATTAGCTTCATTCAGCCTCTCTAAAGATGTCCTGTGACTAAGCCGTCGCTCATCACAACGCCAGTGTCACTTGAAACATACTCCCCGGGGTTTGTTCTTCTCCCTTCTGTGCTTTATCCCCCTTACCCTCATTTTTCCTTCCTTGGAATTGCATTCCTTCAAGCTGTTTTCTAGGGAACTGGGCCAAGGCAGTGGTTGATAAGTGCTACAGAAAGAGAAAATTTAGAGAAGGGTGAGAAGGGGGTTCACGTGTCCTGTTGAAGGGCTGCGATTTTCAACAGAACTGTCTGTTGAAGCCTTGTTGAAAAGGTGGTATTCGAGCAAAGGCTTGGAGAAGGTGAGGACATTGGCCACTCTAGGGAAAGGGCTGGAGTGGAGGGAACGGCCAGTGCAAAGGCACCGAGGCTGCAGGCGGCAGGCACGGTCACGGAAATGCAGTGAGGCCAGGGAGGCTTTGGAGAGTAAGAGCGAGAGTTGCAGGAGATGAGGTCAGAAAGGTGTGGGGTGGAGACAGGGTCATTTTAGGTCTCATAGGTCATTGTAATGACTTGAGCTTTTACTCCAAGTGAAATGGGAACCCGAGCTGCATTTTGAGCAGCGGCATGACCTGGCATCTAACAAGTGCCTGATCGATAGCACAGCGCCTGGCACATAGGAGGTATCCACTCAGGCTTTGTTGATTTGAAATAAGACATGCAGTTGATCTCCCGTGGATGCTGCTCACAGCAGCATCCTGCAGAGGACCCCAGCCCTGTTCAAGGCTAGAACTGAACTTGTATGCTTCTAACAAGAGTTGAAAACAGATGGAAACAAAATGCTAGCCGTAATCCAAAAGGCATGTGGAAGAAAGATCAAATGGGAGGAGAGGATCAATGTGTTTTCAGCGGAGCTGTGTGCTTCCTTCAGAACCAGATTTGTGAGAAGCCAGCTGAACCAACCTTGTGCCTCATGGCAGAGAGTGGGTTTCGACTGGAGCCCTAGAGTTGGGAAGAGCTCATCTATCTTCCCCACCCCACAGCAGTGAGGGGAGGGCTCCCCACTGAGAGCCAGGCAAGTCCTGTGAGCTTCACTTTTTGGAAATGCACTCATCAAAGCTTGCCATAGTTGGTTCTGTGAAATTTCTTTTGCAGGGTCCTTTTAGTTTTGAGTTCTGTGGATCATACACTTTTTAGGTCCTGGGTGGATCTAATGGCTGGTTCCTACAAGAGGAGCGTGAGGAACAGGAGCCCTCAATGTGCATATTTTCTCTAGGGCTTGTCTTCCTCCCTTTGACCCTTCTTTTTATACTCACCTCTAAAAGACTATGCATGTCAGAAGGAGAAAGAATTTGAGGTGGAAGCTGGGAAGTTAGAGCTCTTGGAGCATAGATAAGGTAACAGGTTGTTGGGAGCGTCCCAAACGTTCTCTCTAACAAATCTGGAGACCTGTACCCAGGCCAAGGACATGGTTGGGCTATTTGTCAAGAATCTTGCAAATCAATCTTTCTAATCATCTTATTTTGATGCACAGCTACCCCGCAGCTATGTTGCTAGGAGAAAAGACCAAGTCTAAGAATTCTCAGGTATTTTCCAAGCAAGACCGCATAAATCTTTGGAAACTAGAAAAGATCATTTAGTAATCAGTGAGGGAAGAGACTGAGACTTGGGAGGATAAATAAAGCGCTGCGTGTCTGCAGATGGTCTGAGAACCTTACAAGTTGGAACAACAGGTTGGGCAAGAGCAAGTCTCATAGCTGCTTAGGAAGTTCTGCCTATTTCGCAGGTGGGCAACTGAGGTCACTGAGAGATCCATCTGCTCACAGGCATGGCTTCAGGTGTCACCTGGCATTTTAGTAGCTAGAGGAACATATTAGAGCCAAAATATGTATAGCTTTCATTTTATTATTGGGTTTTTGAATACCATGATATGGCTTCTAGAAATATAGGAAGCAGTATTTCAAAATTTAATTAATATAAAAGCAACGTAAAACCCTATTGCTACATCTTTAATTATGGGATAAGGGGAGTTACAGTTACTAAACTACTTACTGTCAGCCAGGGAAGCATCCATGGAATCCAGAAAAATGTAGAAAACAGTTCTGTTCTTCAGCTTTGGCCCGATGTCCTATCCCTTTCAGAATCCACAGGAGTATAAGTTTTGGAGCAGCTTCTGTATGCCACGTGACCATCCCAGCTCTTCATCTGTCACGAGACCCTTATTCTAAAGCAGGCATGGCAAACCACACTCCACAGACCAACCCCAGCCCTACCACCTGTTTTTGTATGTGAGCTAAGAACAAGTTTTACATTTTTAACTGGTTGATAAAACATTTTTAACTGGTTGATAAAACAAAGAAGACTATTTTGTGACATGCAAACATTTTATGAAATTCAAATCTCAGTGTTCATAAACAAAGTTTTACCAATGCATAGCTGTGCTCATTTGACCTGTCTGTGACTGCTTTTGTGCTAAATGGCAGAGATGAGTAGGTTAGATGGAGAACAAATGTCCCACAAAGCCTAAATGTTTCCTGTGTGACTCTTTACAGAACAAGTTTGCTGGCTCCTGTTTTGGCCCTGAGCACCCTGGTGATGTTCAGGTTGGCAAGGAAATCTCTCACCCTGATCCCTTCCCCTTGACCCCTTGGTCACGTGAACACTTTTCTTCCTGCCCTCCTCCATCTTATTCTTTTTTCCTCCATAGCACAGCTGGTCAGTCAATCACATCTCCCTGCCACTGGCTGCCAGGGAGTGGGGCTGCAGGTGGGGAATAGAAAGCAGGAGCAGAGGAAAGAGACTCCCCTTGCCTGGTCACAGCCTGGAGTCACCACATGACCACTAGATCTTTTGTGCCATCAAGAGGGACTCTTCTGGATTATAGGCTAGAAGAATTTCCATACCTTTCATTACCTTGAGCTCACTGGAGCTGCTCATTATGCCTAGTCTCGGGAAAGCAGGGGTTTTGGAGAGAAGACATCATCTCTCCTGCACCGATTCTTTTCCTGTGATGCGGATGAGAATGTGCCATGTCGAGGGCATGTCACACACTCTTACCGCCGACCCCATCTGCTTCTTCCGTGAGCACAACCCACATTCACATTGTTAATTCCATTCCCTGCCCCCTGGGATCGGCCTCTCTTCCTCCACCTATGTCGTCAACTTCTTTAAAGGGCTGCTCATGTCCCGTTTCTTCCATTAAGCGTTCCCAGACTGTGTTTTCAGAGTACAGGTCTTTCACCTCCTTGGTTAAGTTTATTCCTAGGTATTTTATTCTTTTTGATGCAGTCGTGAATGGGATTGTTTTCTTCATTTCTCCTTCTGATTGTTTGTTATTAGTGTATAGGAATGCGACAGACTTCTGTGTATTTATTTCGTATCTTGCTACTTTACTGAGTTCTTTTATTAATTAATTTTGGCAGATTCTTTAGAGTTTTCTATATATAATGTTATATTCAAAAAGTGACAGTTTTACTTCTTCCTCTCATATTTGGATGCCTTTTATTTCTTTTTCTTGTCCGATTGCTGTGGCTGGGACTTCCAGTACTGTGTTGAATAATAGTGGTGGGGGTGGGCATCCTTGCATTATTCCTGATCTTAGAGGAAAAGCTTTCAGCTTTTTACCATTGCATATGATGTTAGCTGTGGGCTTGTCATATAAGGCCTTTATCAAGTGGAGGTAAGTTCCTTCTATACCTGCTTTGTTGAGAGGTTGTTTTTTTTTTTTTTAAATCACAAATGGATGTTGAATTTTGTCAAATGTTTTTTCTGCATCTGTTGAGATATGATATAATTTTAATACTTTTTTGTCGATGTGATGAATCGCATTAATTGTTTTGCAGTTGTTGAACCACTTGCCTCTTGGTATAAATCCCACTTGATCATGGTGTTTAATCTTTGTAATGTATTGTTGAGTTTGCTTTGCTAGTATTTTGTTGAGAATTTTGGCATCCGTGTTCATCAGTGCCATGTGCCTGTAATTCTCTTTCTTTGTAGTGTTTTTGTCTGGTTTTGGTGTCAGTGTAACATTCATAGAATGAGTTAGGAAGGATTCCTTCCTCTTCAATTTTAGGGAATAGTTTGAGGGATAGGTACTAATTTTTCTTTTGTCTGGTTTTGGTGTCAGTGTAACATGGTAGAATGAGTTTGGAAGGATTCCTTCCTCTTCAATTTTTGGGAATAGTTTGAGGGATAGGTACTAATTTTTCTTTAAATATTTTGTAGAATTCACAGTGAAGCTCTCTAGTCCTGAGCTTTTGTTTGTTGGAAGTTTCTGATTACTGCTTCAATTTCATTGCTAGTAATTGATCAGTTCAGATTTCGTTTTTTCCTGGTGTAGCCTTGGAAGGTTATATGTTTCTAGAAATTTGTCTTTTTCTTCTAGATTGTCGAATTTGTTGGCATATACTTGTTCACAGTATTCTTTAACGATCTTTTGTGTTTCTGTGGAGTCAGTTGTAATCTCTCCTATCTCATTTCTGATTTTATTTATTGGTGTTCTTTTCTATTTGATGAGTCTTGTTAGAGGCTTGTCGATCTTACTTATCCTCTTGAAGAACCAGCTCTTAGTTTCATTAATCTTTTCTATTGTTTTTCTGTTTTCTATTTAATTTATTTCCACTCCGATCTTTATTATTTCCTTCCTTTTGCTTACTTTGGGTTTTGTTTGTTTCTCTTTTTCTAGTTTCTTTAGGTATAAATTTAAGTTGTTTATTTGGGATTTTTCCTGCTTCTTGAGGCAGGTCTGTATAACTGTAAACTTTCCTCTTATAACCACTTTTGCTGTATCCCATAGATTTTCTAAGGTTGTGGTTTCATTTTCCTTTGTCTCAGCGTAGTTGTTGATTTCCTGTTTCATTTCCTCTTTGGTCTATTGGTTGTTTAGAAGCATGTTGTTTAATATCCATGTATTTGCCTTTTTTCTAGTTTTTTCCCCTTGTAGTTGATTTAAAAATAATCATAGATTGAGTGTTTGCTCTGTGTGTATTAGGCGTTCTAACACAAAATACCTAATCCTCAGCAGAACCCTGCAAGGTTCACATTATTCTCTGCCAAAGAAACTAAGGCACAGAGAAGTGAAATAACTTTCCCAAGATCATACAGCCAGTCATTGACAAAACTGAGATGTGAATTCAGGTTTGCCTGGCTACAAACCTTGCCTCTTTCCATGTTATCTCTTTTTTTCTTACCAAAAATGTACTATTACTATTTAGAAATAGTAACAAAACTGTAAAGAAATAGGAAAAAGAGAGAAAGAAAAAAGGGAACTTTCAGCTACAATCCTACCACATGAAAAACACCCAGCTGTTTGAATTCGTCCTTGTTCTTGTCTTGACACTGTTCATATGTGTATCAAGCGAATATGGGCGGACATGCCATTTGTGTGTTTTTTTTTGTTTGTTTTTGTGTTTTTTTTTTTTTTTACACCCAACATTACATCAAAAGCATTTTCCAATGTCTGGTCATAGTCTTCATAATTGTAATTTTAATGACTTGTACTTCACTTCTGAACTCAGCGTCGATACTAAGACTTATCTAGCTCTAGTGGCACCTCTGTGCCTTCTACTTTCTACTCGTTGCTCTGTAAGCGCATCTGGCCTTGATTAGAGGCGGCCGTGAAGAAAGTGCTGAACTTGGTGCCAGAAAAGTTGGACAGAGTCCCAGATTCGACAGTAAATAGTTGTGTGACCTTGGGCAAGTCGAGTTCATTCAATTTCGAGCTCCTCTCTTGGTCTATGAGCACCTTTAGGGGAGGGACTGTTTTATTTCTCCTTCGTAGGACTTGAGAATACTGGCACAGAGTATGAGATCGAAACACGCTTGATGAAAGAGTCTCAACTTCCCCATTTGTAAAACTGGATAATTAAGCTTATTTCAAAGGATATGGTAACTAAATGAAGTTTTACACACACACATGTGTGTGCATGTGCACACTCTTATACATATATGTACCCTGCTGTTATAAATTATTATGGAAATATAAGTTGGTAAAACTATTATTGCTAGGTTTATGCAAGTCACATAAAAGTCTATTCAATTATCTGGAAGAACAGCGAGCTTCCTGGCTGAATGTCGCATCTTTCATCCAGATGTTTGGTATCCTGTAGGCACAGTAGACCACAGATTAAAGGAATCGTCATTCAGTGTTTATGTTGAATTGTCTGTGTTCCTTCTTTATGATGTCTCTGCTTTGACAACAGAGGCTGCATGTGCTTAACTTGCTAGGTCCAACACCATGCTCTGCCAGGACTTTAGTGAGTGTACTTGGGTGAGATTAAAATGAAGGATGTGGAATGTTAAATGTTCAGGTCTAAGAGACATAGTGGTTTGTAAGAACTCATTCTAGTTGTTGCAGTCCTTCGCCTGGGGGCCGAAGCTGCTTGAATGGGTTGGTTTTGTCCTTAAGGAAACGGTCCAACAGTGTGGGAGCAGTTTTTCATTCTTCTCCAGTTATAAGGACAGTGACCTCACGAAACAAAAGGCAATAGTACAGAGACTTGTGAAATAATCCCTGTTTGATCTATTATTTTTATTATCTTTTTTTCACCACAAAATTTCAAGAGCCAAATTTTTCTCATCATCTACATAATATCAGCATTGTAATTCTCAGTCTTAACAAAGATTAAGTTGATTTCAAGGTTGGTTGACTCAAAAAAAAAAAAAAAGACAGAAAGCTACCCATAACACTGGGAAATAAATAAAAAGAAAATTCAAAATAGCCCTTTACCTAGGGACCTGCTTTACCAGGATGCAGCCCATATGATTCTTGGCTTTGATTTGGTTCCTGGACTTCTGCCTATTCATCACCCCACTTGCTGCCACCGCGAGATGCCCACCTTATGCCCTAACCTGGCCTCTTCTCTCCATTCAGGTGGAAGCTCCAGAGAGGGTCTCATGCTCCCCACAAATTCAGAGAGGGGGCTGGTAGCAGTGCTTCCAGGAGGAGCTGTGTCTGAGACATGTGAAGCCTTAATTTATTCATCCAGAATTAAGTGCCCACTTGAGCCGGCCGCTTCACAGGGTCTGTTTGCAGGTTGCCCAGCCCTGCTATGCCCTTGGCCTTAGGGCAGCAGCACTGCCTCCGCCTCCTGCATGGAGGGCCTGTGCGGCTCAGAGCAGGCCCGTGCCCTCTTCGTGACACACCATGCTGGGATGGTGTTCTCTGTGGAAACCTCTTGAGCGCAGATGGCCCCTTTATGACAGAAACACCACAAGAACATTCCCCAAGGGCGCTGTTTGCCGTGGTGGTTTGTCTACAGATTTTCCCACCAGGGTCCTGGAGCAGGTCCAGTGTAGAATTGCCACTGTCACGAGAAGGGAACAGATGACCATGGAGTTAAGTAATAGCTCATCCCTCTTTCCTCTCCAACCCTTTGATTTGGGAGGATCCATACTCCTTGTTTGTTGTCAGGGATCCCGCACCTCCTTTTTGAGACGTGGGAATCTGAGGTCTTTGGGGTCCTTAAAAGCAGCAACAAATAGCCCACAAAACCACTATCTGCAGCTTAAGCAACCCTTGCTATGAACCTCCCTGGAGAACAGCCAGGAAAACAATTCAAGTCAACCCCCAAAATAGGCTCCTTGCAGGCACTTTCTTAAAAAGAGGGAGGGAAGGGGAGAGAGAAAACTAAAAAATATTCCACTCAGAAGCAGTAATAATATTTGTAGAATGCATTTTTACTGTTGCTTCTTTGGCTCAAGTTTAAATAATCTGTGAAAAAATATGTTATCAGGCTGACACATAGCATGGCTGTCGAGAGATTCATCACTATTTTTTTTTTTTTTCCGAGAAGCAGCTGATTTCAGATTCAAGAGAGGGCTCTGCACAGTGTTGATTTTTCCGCAGTTTGATTTTGGCCAAAGCTGTCAACATCAGGGCCTGTGAGAAACATGGGGAAGACTCCTTCTGAGGGTGGTGCCCATGTTTTTCTTGCATTTTTCTAGAAGGTCTTTGAGATTGAATAGAGCAGGCAGCCATTTACTGGAAGAGGCTCCCATTGTGCTCGAAACCCTACTAGGCACTTTTGGAAATGTGGGCTCCTTCGATCCCCCAGAACGACCCTTCTTGGTAGGTATCACCACTGCCTCCATTTCACAGACAAGCAAAAGGAAGATCAGAGCTGGCGAAGTGACTCGTTTCGTAAGTGACAATGATTCTGGTTTTCTAAGGCTGAGTTAGTATTCTTTACTCTCCTTACAGTGGCTCATTCATTTCATCATTTGACAGCTTAATGAGAGGAGTTAATAGAAGATTACACCTAATCACATCCACGTCCTGCCAGCTTTGACTTGTGCCTTGCAAACCTGATCTCTACCCAAAATTCTGGAGGCATTTCTAACTGTCTACTCAACACCTTCATTGGATGTCTCACAGCCTTCTCCAACTCGACAAGATCAAAACAGATTTTCTTTTGAGTTTTACCCCCAAATCTGCTACTCTCATAGTCTTTTCCATTTCTATAAAGTATCCCAGCATTCATCCACTGGCTGAGCTAAGATCTCATCCATCTGAAATCCTATTGAAAAATATCTATTATCCTAATCCTTCTATCTATCACCAAGATTACTGCAGTAATCTCTTCTGGCCTTTCTATTTTTACTCTAACCTTCAACTTCCTTCATTTTCCATATACAAATCATATATGCAATTTCTTACTCAAAGTTCTTCAATGGCTTTTATATTAAAATCCAAACATGACTTCCCTACTGGACCTGCATCTCACTCACCTGCCATCACTCACCAGACTCCAGCTACTCTGGCATCCTCTCTGTCTAAACATGCCTTCAGGCATCTGTACCTCCTTTTTGCCCTTGATTTTTACATGTTTGGCTCCTGCTTGTCATTCAGATCTTAACTTAAATGTCCCTTCCTCTGAGAGGGCTTTCCTGGCCACCCAACTTGAAGAAACTGCTCAGTCATTTTCTATTATATCACTCTTTCTAATTTCTCTTCATTGTAACTATTGCTATCTGGTTGTGTATATATATTGACATATTTACATCCTCTTGTACAATGTAGATCTGGACCACTCTTTCTTATTTATCTCTGTCACCTAGAACAGTTGTTCTCAACATGGCTCATAACAGGTACATCATAAACTTTGTTGATTGAATGAGTGAATGCTTTAGTGAGTAGCAGCAAAGGATGGTTTCTGGGAGATCTTTCTGTGTGTCCTCTATGACCTAGTCCTCAAAGGTAGAAATGAATACTGTTTTGTGTTATTCACATCCAGACAAAAAGATGTCAATTCCAGAGATCAATGCCACATCTAAGGACATGAACCTAATCAGTGGTTGCATTACAACTAGACCAAGTCCTCTCTTCATGAGAGCATCGTCATCTTTCTAATCTCACTGTGCTTCTACAAGGCCACAGGCTGGCTGTGTGAAGAGCGAAGCCCTCCTCCTTTATTTCTTTATTCTTATTTTAATAAATCTACTCATTTATTTAATTTGCCATACATCCATTAAACATTTATAGTCAAAGCTCAATGTTTGCGGCATTTTGCTATGATGGAAAAAGGTGTGTGTTTGTGGTCTGCCCTTTATGAGAAAATAAATCATCAATTGTAGTTTCTGGAAGGTTTCTGGCCACTCAGAAAGAACACCTGACAAAAAAGGTGAGTCAGTCCCAATGAGACTGAGAGTTGGCCGGTGGGGAGGATGCTCAGAGACCCAGCTGTCCCACAGTATTTCCCTCACCATATTTGTTCCCAATAGTTATGTGGGTACCACTGTGTGTATATTCCCATAGGACTAGCAGATGCGACTCCTCCCCCATGGACCGCAGCTTGGCATTCCAGGGTCTAGTTGTAGCTTTATAGTTGTTTACAGGTGAAGGCAAATGGAATAGCCCAGGACAGACCTATGATGAAGATAAATTGGACTCTGACCTCTTGGTCACTTGTTTAGTACTTTTCCCCAGTGTCCTGCCCTCCCCACATCTTAAATACTCTGAAGAAAGAAATCAAAAGACATATTCTTAACAAATGTTACGTGAGTGAGGCCCATGCCGACTACCTCATTTACATTTGTAGCCCTTCCCCACCCTGGCACCCCCCATCCCCTATCCCTAATTAACTTTTCTCCATATTACTTATTACTCTCTACCATACTAGATCATTTACTTCTTTCATTATCGAAGCCTCCCTCCAGTGGGCTGTAACTCCTTCATGAGAGTAGAAATATTTTGTCTGTTTTGCTCACTGCTGTATCCCCCATACCTTTAACAGTGTCTGGACATTATAGGTGCTTATAACTATTTGTTGAATGAGTGAATCAATCGCTAAATCAAACACTTTGAAATGTACAGCATTTTTGGACCTAAAAATTTTGTCTTTAGAAATCCATTCTTCACAAATTGGCTCGAATAAATGGAAAACATGTGAACTTATTATTTTTATAAGCATGGAAAATAAGAAACAACTTACTCCTTTAGCAATAAGGGATTATTTAAATAAATTATGATATTGCTATACAATAGAATATTATGAGATCTTTGAAGAGTATTTAGTAACATGGGACAAAGTTAAGGATGTTTTGTTAAATGAAAATCGTATCACATAATTTGATTGCAAATTTGTAAAATGACTATGTACATATGCATTGAAAAAATAATGGAAAGATAACAGTATCTGTCAGAAGCAGGACTATTTGTGGTTATTTGTGGGAGGTAAGGTTGTAGATTACATAATTTTTCTTTTTCGTGCTTTTCTCTGTGTTGAAATTTTCTAAGACGGAGAGGGGAGGAGAGTGAGGGTGTTGGGATGTCTCCCTGCAGCTCCAGGGTTTGGGAAAACGGCCTCCTCCCGGTTTCCTCCTGGTAACACGCCCCCAGATAGACCCCGCCCACACTGGCTCTGGGTTAGGTCGTATGACTTGCTTTCCCCTATGGGATTTTAGCAAACATGAAACAGAGATTGGAAAATAACTTGTGCATTGGGGTTCTGTTGCTTGGTAGGAGCTCTTCCTCTATCATGCAAACAACTATGGACTGGTCTCCTGGAGGGTAAGAGGCTATGTAAAGAGAAGCCCCAGGGCTATGTAAAGAGAAGTCCCAGTCATCCCACCGAGACCTCAGATGTGCCAGTGAGGTCATTCTAGGCCTGCACTGTCTTAGACGGTTCCTCTTGAGCACTTTAAATGTGGCTAGTACAAACTGTGATGTACTGTAAGCGTAAATTGCACACTGGATTTTGAAGACTTGTATGTTAAAAAAATAGAAAATAATTCATTTATAATTTTTATATGATTACATATTGAAATAATATTTTGGATAGATTGAGTTAAGTTAAAATATATTATTAAAAGTAACTTCACCTGTTTCTTTTGTTTTTGTAAATGTGGCTACTAGAAAATTTCAAATTATAGACGTGGTTTGTATTATATTTCTATTGGACAGCTCTATTCTAGACCATATAGCCACAGACAAGCCATCCTAGACCAGAAGAAACACTCAGCTGACCCACAGAATTGGAGCGAATAAAATGGTTGTTGCTTTAAATCACTAAGTCCTGCCATATTTTGTTATGTAACAAAAACTGTTACCAGAAGTATGTTATGCTTCATAGACTCTACCAGCTTAGCTCCTTGGCCTCAGCAGGCATGAGCCGGAGTCCCAGAGAGGCTTGGGAAGCAAGCAGGGTTTGGCAGAGAACAATGACCAGTGGAGCCGAGCACTGGCGAAAGGGCTGTAGAGTCTGGAGTGCGTGGGGGCCATTGAGAGATCGCCACCTTCTCAGATTTCCAGTCTGGGGGCGAGCCCTCTCTGTCTGCGGTTCTGGGGAACAGGGCTTGGGAAACCGTGGGGGAACTCTTCCTCCCCTTTCCCACTCACACTCCCCTTCCCTATCAGCTCTGTGTGCTCTGTGCCCTATCCCACAGAGCTCGGTGGGAAAAACACTGCATCAACAACAACAAGATAATAAAGGGCATGTCAGTGAGTGAACAGGAGGAGGGAGGAGGAACGGGCGATTTTGGCAGCAATACCCCATCATCTAAGGGCTCTACGCTTCCCTCAGCTCCCTCCTCCTTGAACCAGATGGGGTTAGAAGTCAGAGCCGGAGGAAGAAGCCATAGAGATCACCCAACCTAGCTCTCTTCTCTTACACAGGAGGAAACTGAGGCCAAAAGGTGTTAAATGACATGCCTAGGGTCACACAAGAAGTTAGTGATGGTCCCCTCTAGAATTCGATTTCCAGACTCTCGGTCCAGTGCTCTTTCCACGGCTCCCACGGTACTGGGTACTGACTTGTTGGGTATTTGCCATGTTAACCTCACCCGGGACTTCCCGAGGCTCATTTGTGCCTGAGAGCAGGGTGAGTCCAAAGGATTCTCGTTTCCTGGGCACCATTTCTCCCTCTCTCATTCCTCCTCTGTCTCTTAGGCTCTCTGCTACTTAACTTTTGCTCCAGGATGAGAGGGGTTCAGAGTGCATGGCCTTGGGGCCTCTCCCATAGCACTGTGGTGCTCTTCTTGAATGGAGTCTTACTCATGTCCTCACTTACCTTCTGCTGAGTGCTGATCGAATGGAGCTATGGGCTCTGGAGTGGTTCCCCCCCTTCCCCCGTATCCAGCACCCAGAAACTGATCCTGATGCATAGGTTCAGGGATCAAAAGCTTTGCCAGAACTCTGAGTGCTAGGATGCGGGAGTGAGATGGGTTGGAAGTAATGCGGAGGAGGATAAGGAAATCCCAGAG
This sequence comes from Pteropus alecto, assembly GCF_000325575.1. NCBI lineage: Eukaryota > Metazoa > Chordata > Mammalia > Chiroptera > Pteropodidae > Pteropus > Pteropus alecto. The sequence continues at coordinate 13,946,859 of NW_006442103.1, forward strand.
GCACTACTTCTCTCCTTATAGGTGCCAAACGTAATCGTTGGTATAATCGTTGCCTCTCCTCTCTTCTAGACCATTGCTCTACCTTCTTCTGGGCGTAGCACCTCTTGGGAAGGCCAGCCCACTCACACTGCCCCATTTCCTGCCTCTTGCTTTCATCATTTACTTCTTATGGACAATCTTGGCTCTTCTCAATGACTTGAGCACATGATGAGAAGCCGTGATCACCCCAGGGACCTTGGCATCCATATGAAGGCACCTCTGCCCTCTCGGCTCAGTTCCTTGATGGAGTCAGTTCCAGTGATCTTTATCTCTGTTCTCTTCAGCTACGTGTCAGCCATATCTTTGGACTGACTGCTACACCATGGCTGCACTCAGAATTCCTTATTTTCAAGCCTCGAAAAATCTCTGACCCCAGCCTCCTGTCCATCGAGACTTCTTACCCCGCTGCCTATGTGAAGTGTTCTTTTCCCCCTAGATTTTTGTGCTGACTCGGTCCCCTGTTAGGACGAAGGTGCTCAGTGCTTCCCTTCTAGGAGCTTGCTGCTCTTCCTTGGAACAAAAGAATTCTCACCTGGAAGGTTGCTTACTGCTGACAGAGCAGCACACAAAGAAACACTGAAACCAATAACCCAGGAGGATCTAGATTAAAGAAATATTCTATCAGCTATCTGGAAGCTTGTTAACCATGATGCTAAGGAAGCATTCTCATTTTCTGACGACTTTCTCCTTTTCACCCAGATGTTTAAAGTCAGGAAGATGCATCTAATATTGTGTTATTGTGTAACTACAAAGCTGCTCACTTTCAGGAGGCAAATAATGAGAACATGGCCCAACCCAGGGAAATAAGGCAATGGCAGATGATGGCCATCATAGATCTAATGAGTTGGCCTTCAGTTTGATTCTGGTCTCGATGACAAGTGTTCAGGGTGAGTGTCTTAGTCCATCTTGTCCGCTGTAACAAAATCCACAGACTGGAAATCTTATAAACAACAGAAATTTATCTCTCACAGCTTTGCAGGATGGAAGACTAAGATCAGGGTGCCAGCACGATCGGGTTCTCAGAAGGCCCTCTTCCAGATCGCAGACTGCTGACTTCTTGCTGTGTCCTCACGTGGTGGAAAGTGCAAGGGGTCTCTCTGGATCTTTGTTACAGGGGCGTGAATTCCATTCAGTTCAGGAGGCTGGGAATTTCAAGATCGAGGCATTGGCAGATTTGATGCCCTGTGTGGGGCCACTTCCTGGTTCATAGCTGGCCGTATTCTTCCTGTACTGTAGAAGGGCTGACAGAGCTCCCTTGGACCTCTTTTATAAAGGCATGAATTCCATTCGTGAGGTCTCTGCCCTCGTGACCTCGTTATCTCCCAAGGATCCTAGCTCCTAATATCATCACCTTGGGAGTTGGGATTTCAACCTATGAATTTTGTGGGGGTCCAGACAGACTATAGCAGTGAGGCAGGGCAGAAAAGCTATAGGAAGTAATATGAACATTGAAAAGAGAAAAAAAGTATGTGATGCTATCCAGGAATCATCTAAGAAAAAACTCTTGCCAGACAGATTGAGAATTTTAAAACAACACTCTCTCACCCAACTGCCCCATGACATCTGTTAACACAAGAGGCAGAGCTATTTCCTGGAAAGGCTCCTTGTGTTTACAAGGGTGAGACCCTCTTGGTGTTTTTGCAACTTTAATTAAAGAGCCGAGGGGTGGGTTTACAACCCTAGTGGTTCCCATGAGGGAACACACGGGCTGATTGTATTTAATGCTTCACATTTGAATGAAAAGAGAAAAAGTCAATCAATTATCCAGATGTTTTTGAATTTTATGTGAATATAACCACAGTGGGGATTTGATCCTTGATAATAATGCATTATTCTTGCAAAATGGTGGAGAAAAACATTCTTGAAGGAGAAGAGTTTCCTAACACTCTCATACTTTCTTCTCCTCTCTGAGTTTATACTTAACAACAATAAACAAAACAGAACATGGAGACCGAGGACAGAAAATGGAAATAACCCTACTCCATACTGCAGTGGGGGCTCCTGGTTGGGGTAGAACAGCCTTGGGGTGCGGGGAGAGGTAAGAAACGGTAGTTCGGCAGAGTCTGGCTGTTCCAAGATGTGCAGACCATGCTTTAATGGCATTCCACATAAGAGTAGTTCTTTAATCTTTTTTTCTCTGAAATTTTACCATTAGATATCTAGTTCTTTGACTTAAGGAAAATGTTCTCAGGCATAGTGTGCACAAGAATCATCCTAGAAATTAAGATGTTTCATAGCAGATTTCTGAGCCCCATTTTTAGAGGTTCAGATTTAACAGGTCTGTGATGATGTCCGGGATTCGGCACTGTGAACAAGGACCCCCAGAGGTCTAACGTGTCTCTGTCTTCTGAAGCAATGAAGGGAGTAGCCTATCCCAGCTGTTCTCTTTCAAAAGGAGACACACAGGCTCAAAGAGCCACTGTCCAGTGCAGGGTGGGAACCAGGATCCAGGTCTGGCTTCCCATCCTTCTAGCTCTGAGGTCTAAGGACTTTAAATTCCTCATTCATAAAATAGAGAAAATTTCAGCCCTGTCTCACTAATGGGCCCCTATAAAGAAAATTATCAAGTGAACTAATTAATGTAAAAACTTTTAAAATCGACTAGTGCTTTGAAAAGTATTTTATTCTATACATGTGTCATTGGTTGTTATTGTTACTTCCCATTATCATCTATTAACACATCCATTTTAATGAGTTTGAGAGATTAAGTGATGGGGCAAGAGGTGAACTTGGAGCTCAGAGAATTGCTCAGGAAGGGAGGAAGTTGGGGTATTGCCAGGGTCTTGCCCCGGCTGCCAGGAAGGCCCGAGGTAGGGGTTATCAGGGCGGGGAGAGAGGCGAGCAAAGTGTGTGTGCGTGTTGTGTCTGCGTGTGGGGTGTTGGAGAAAAACTTAAACTCACTTTATAGTTTTGTTTCAGGTTTCAGTTTATTGGGCACTAATCACATGCTTTGGGGAGTTCTGTGTTTTTTTTTTTTTATCTTCCAGACTTTTTAAGCCTTGAGAGTCACAAACAGTAAAGTATAGGAGGATGGTTTTTCATGGAAAAATATATAAAGCAAGGGAACATTATGGAAATCATATGGGAAAAGAATCAGCTTCAACGTAAAACTTAAAGAATGTATTCAAACCAGCCACAGACGGCCTCTCACCTTCTGGATTTTCTCACCCTCTTTTTGTACAACGAGAATGGCCAGCTATCTTCATATCCCCCAGGCTGGTTTCAAAATAGCCACTTCCCTTGGGAATTCAAACCAGAAAACAACTCTGACTTCCAGGGACCAAGAACCGAGCGGAGTGGGAGTGTACCTCTCCCACAAGCTTGGGGGGTCGATACCTCCATCTCCCCTGCTGTTTGTGATTAGTGAACTTGGGAACAGGGCGTGATGCCCGTTTCTCCATTAGCACGGAGCATCAGAGGCTCAGAGATGTGATTCTTACAGGAAGGGGAGAAAGTACAAGAGTGCGGAGGGGAGCAGAGCCAGTTACGAGGAGCCCCCAGCCTGAGAGGTCTGTCGGAATCGGCCTCGGGGACCCTCAGATCACTTCTCGGCTGGTTAGACTTCACTCTGACGGGAGAAGGGACCCGAAGCTCCCACCAGCGCTGCCAGCTCTGCACACCGATTGGCGTTTGTGCAGCCGCTTGACGTGGCACCATGGGTCACTGAAGGGCATCCGTCCCCAGAGGGTGGGAAGTGGCAAACTCTTCAAAAATCAGTGGACACAGTGAGACAGGAAATGAAGAGCAACACGTCTCCCGTTTACAATTTTGTGGGAAGGGAAATGAATGGAGCTTGGCTTATCAGCTCGGAATTCGGCTTGGAACAGCGGAGCCCGGAATGCTGAAGGGATGTGGTCCAACCTGCATGCAGAAGGCCAGGGAGGCCTTTTGTGGTCAGGGAGAGTTGGGCCCAGAGGCCTGGGCTGATGGGCTGGAGAGGATGCTGCTTTGCCAGTGAGGCCCCAGTGATAAGTCTCTGGTGCCTCCTGAGCTTGGAGCACGGAAGGCGCCATGCAGATGTGGAGCCGTTTTCACATCCCTAACACATCCCAGATTTTTGCTGTAGAGACTCAGGTCCAGTTGTGAAATTGCCGCTGTTGGCTCTTTTCTAACAGGGCCACAGGGTGAGATGTCAGCTCTGTTTCTTTAAGCAGGAGGATAGAATGTGGCACAGTGCAGTTGACCCTAGAAGAACAGTAAAGTGGATAATCCTGAGCTTGGGAACCACCACCCCCTTCCCCGCCCCCATCACATATAATGAGCTTTGGAATGTGGGTGGGGGAAGGGAGAACAGCAGGTTTAACTGTATTACGCTCGCTTTAGCTGATATTAAAATGCATCAGCATCCCCTGAATCCTCACCAATGACAGTACACCCTGCAGTGTTTGTGGGCACAGGGGGATGTCACCCTGCGATGGCCGTTGGGGTGGAAAATTTGCGAAATAGCAAACTTACACATGTGTAATGAAGTGTTTACTGCTTTTGAGGGTTCCTTTTAAATTGAGCATGATGTAAACTCTCGCTTAGGCTTCTTGTGCCCCTTTCTCTCTCCTCATAGTACCTGGCAGTGAGAGGCTTTCTCCCACATGCAGAGTGGGTTCTAAGGCCCTTGAGGATGAGCCTGTCCTAGAGGTGGCTGCCGATCCTCATGACTGATTTATGGATGTTTTCCGGGGAAGCGTGGCTTCCAGGAGGAAAAGCGCAGATGGGCTTCTGACAACTTCGGTAGAAGTCCTCCCCAGGAGCACATGTTTTGTGAGCCCTGACTTGGGAACTGTGCTTTCACTCCCCCGGGACTGCATATGTGCTACTTGCTACCTAGAACAAGACACATTTTGTAGTGCTGCGATTTCACTAGAGTCCTGAATGGGGGAAAAAAATCCTCTCTTTTTTTACATCGTTTCTGGTGTTAACTTTACCCTTTCTGGGCTGAGTGTGGAATTGAATTCTCTGGTGTGTTAGGATGGTCTATAGCTTGCTTACTTAGGCTCTTTTTAAATGCAACTTCATGCCCCCCGTCCCCCCACTTACTTTACACTGTCCTTTGGGAATTTCTGGAGAGGTAGGTTGGCGTCTCCCCTAAACTTTCTTGCAGCCCAGCCAACCCACCCACCCGGCTGGATGTATTTATGAAGGATCTGCTTTACGTTCTCTGTGGACAGGAGGACTTGAAGTGTAACTTATGGGCTCTGTTACTGAACAAGAGTCTGCTGCCTGGTGTGCATAGGAACCCAAACTGGGACAATGGCTTCTAAGAAAAAGAAAGAAACTTTATTATTCTTGGGATGACCTGCGAAGAGACAGGAGATGCTGCTCCAGTCTGTCTCTCCAGTCCAGAGTCTGGACAAGTTTTAAGGGTTAGAGAGAGCAGGGTGGCATGAGGTAATGCTGGCGGGATGAATTTTGATTGGCGGAGCAAATTTGATTGGCAAATTATGGTATAGGGCTGAGGGGCGGGGGAAAGCACGGAGGACTTCTGGTCTGACAGAGTATAATCGGTCCATTCTGTATTTGTCTATGTTTGCTCTGGCACTGGAGCTTCCTTACTGAAGGACCTCTTGCTTGTAAAGGGCTCTGGGTGGCCACATTTCCATTGCTTGAGTGGACAGGGTGACACACCTGCAGTGCTCTCTCTAAAATAAGTCAAAGATCGCATTAATCACCAATCAGCTTTAAGGGAGTAGACCCAGTCTTCATCGGAACAGTGTGATCTGTGTGCTCTTTTAATTCTGTTCCCCCAAAGGTTATAATTTCATGAAAAGGACGACATATCTAGTAGACATACAAATAATTACTTTTAAAAAATGGCCATACCGTGCTGTAGTCCGAGGAGGAAGGTCGGCAAGGAAGGCCTGGATCCTCCAGAACATGAGTGTTTCCTCACGCTCGTAGGCAGTCTTCAGAGAAGGCTGATGTAGTTTTCATACCTCTGGGTGTCCCACAGCCAAAAGCTTATAGATCCGGGTAAGTTTTAAAAACTTGGCTCTGATAATAGCACCCTAAGTTGAAGTCCCCGACGAGACCCATGCAGTATTGGGAAGGTCATTAGACTTTCCAAAGGATTCCCTGATAGGATTCTTTTCTCTCAATCATAGCACAGATCTGAACCTTTACTCCATCATTTATATTTAAGTGATCTTGCCTTACTGATCTATAAAATGAAGACAGTACCACCTACTTGCAGGGGTGCTGTGAGGATTCAGTTAATGAATCTGGCTGCTCAAAACACGTGGCTCGTAGCAAAATCACAATTGGCTGCAACCATTACAATTATTATCCAGTCTTCAACTCATAAGACAGATAACTTCTCTGCCATTGGTCAGCTAGAGAAGGTGCTGGGAACTGCCACAGTACAAACAAATGAATTGTACCATTTTATTCACTTAACAGCTCTGGGACTGAGAACCTACATAACCTCTCTAAGTCCATATGTCTTCATCTATATTACCTACTTCATATGCTTGTTGGAAGGATCAAAACAACAATTGTGAAAATGTAAAAATCTCCAATATGATCGAGTCAAATTTCCGCTGATAGGTATGTTCCTTTAGCAAAGCTGTAGGAGTCTCAGGTGTGTCTTCATAGTTCTGAAAGCAATTCCTGGGCCAGAAGGGAAGTAGTGTTTGCCATTCTTTGTTATATAAATAAATAGGAAAACTGAGACTTAGAGAAGTTGCAACATGCCCAAGATTGTGACAAAGCCAAATAGGAACTTGGCTCTCCAATCTGGCAGTTTCTGTCAGACAACTTTAAAGGCAGGAGATGGACGAGTGTGACTGAAGGAAGGTTCCCCACCCTTTCCACTCCCATTCCACGGGTGACGTTTTCTCTCATGCTCATTGAGCACGCAGCCCAGCCCTGGCGAGAGTTTGTCAAGTGCCTCTCCTGTCTCGGAAAGTTTACAGTAAACGGAATTTCAAGAAATCACAGGGATTGATTTTAGTCTCAGGTACTGTAAAGAAAATACTTTTAAGGTTCTTCTAAAAATAAAATTCCTCTGAGGAGATGTTTGGCCTTTGGCTAATGTGTTTGGAAACATGTTTTCTGTAAAACTCAGCCTCATTAATCCACTTGTAAATCCAGAAAGACAGCTTTCATTGCGCACATCAGGGCTTGTCCCAAACTTTCCCTAGTCCCAATGGGAGATGCAGAGAAATGAACCACAGGCACAAAGTGCCTCCCACTCGCTTTTCCCCAAAGAGTTCAGGAATTGAGGACTGGAAGCTGGCACTCTGGGCTGGGGCACCTCTAAGAAAGCTATTTTCTTTCCCCTTGTCTTCCCATCCCCTATTCCATGGGGTGGGGGCGGGGGCTTGGAAGGGCCTGAAAGCTGTCACCCTTTGACAAATCAAGGAGAGTCCTTCCTGTCCAAGGAAGGCTTTTGCCTCCCTCTGGGCTCTATCTATTTCTACGGCTCCTAGAGAATCGGCCTCTGATGTGTCAATTATTCATTCATCAGAACTGTCAAACCTTGTGAATCTCTTCTCCCCTCCTCTGGGTGGCTCACTCTAAAACACTCACCTTCAGCAAGTTTTGCAATTGCCGAAGACAGGGAAAATTGCAAAGAACTCGATTCCAACTAACACTGTAACCTCCTCCTATGTAATTGGGGGAGTTGCCATTTAGTAAATGAAGGCGACTGGCTCACAAAAAATGAAGTAGTCAGGTGAACTCAAGGACCAGGACTCAAGAGCTCACCACCTCCCACTTTTCTTCTCTATTTAGGATGAGATTGCTTATCCAGGCAGAGAGGGACACGGTTTTTGTGTGGCATTCATGGGATAGAGATAGGTGTCCCAGGGCATCCTTGATGAACCTAGGATTGAGTCCCACACTGCACAGACTGTGCCAACCTTCATCAGCTTTGCTCAAGACATTCTCCTTCAATATCACGCCTTGAACTGATGTAACTCATTTTTTTTTTTTTTTGGTAATAAAAGGATTAAAATCCGTCCTTTTTGACCTGCATATTCCACACACATATTAAGTGGGCTGTCTTAGGAGCAGCAGTTTTATATTGAGAAATCTGAGTCTGGATTGTGTGATGGGTGAGCTTTATGAGGCATTGCACAATGTCTAGGTTTTCATTTTGCTTTTATTTCAATGTGACAAGACATGTTGGTCTGAGATGCCTTTGGGCTGTGGCTCTGGAATTTATGAACAGAGAATGCCTTGGGGTTATGGCATGGGTGAGACTGGGAGATGTCACCCCCGCACAAGGGTTCAGCATAATAATCTATGTTAGAAGAATCAACTAACATTGGAGGAGTAAACATACACACACACACACACACACACACCACGCACACACACGCATACACGGCATACAGCAAAGCCAGTGTCAAATCCCGGACACCCCTTTGTTTGGTCCTCGTGTCTGCCTTTTTCTGTTAGTCTCATGGGGATTGTGAGCTGTTTTCCTGGTGCTGTCCTTTCTTTCTCCTTCTCTCATGTGTAAGAGGGGACAAGCGCTAGAAGCCAAGTGTTTGGCCCCTCTCAGCGTGCCTTCATTTCTACCTATTATTGGAAGTAATTTGCCACTACTCAGCCCTCCCTCTTAATCTCTCTCTTGAGCCTTCCCCTGAGCTGCCTCGAAGATGGCAGGTGACAGACTGGCCTGGCCAGGTACGAAGACAGTTATCCTTGGCTACCACCTGTCTCCCTATGGATGCCTGTCCTGTCTTGTTGCACACCCTCTATGTGTCTAATTTACACAGCAAGCCCTCTGGGCAGGGGCTTTTATTATTATTTTTTTAATGCTCTGCTCGCCTCTGTGGTTAGATGGCTTATGTTTGATGTTTAACTTCTCCACCCCCCACTCCTCTTCATTCTTAAAAAAATGCCAATGGAAAAAATATTTTAAAAGAACACATTTGATTGCTGTTAGATACACAGAAAAGAAGATAACATCGAGTATGGGAGGTGCCATGGTCTGAATGTTTGTGTCCCTTCAAAATTCGTATGTAGAAATCTTGACCCCCAAAGCGATGGTGTTAGGAGTTGGGGCTTTGAGAGGTGATTAGGTCATAGAAGGCAGAGCCCTCGCGCATGGGATTCGTGCCCTATAAAAGAGGCCTTAGAGAGCCCCCATACCCATTCCACCATGTGAGAACTCAGCAAGAATATGGCCATCTATAAACCAGGAAGAGGGCTCTCACCAGACACTGACTCTGCTGACACCTTGACCTTGGAGTTCTGAGCCTCTACAACTGTGAGAAATACATTTCCGTTGTTGATAAGCTACCCGTTGATGGTATTTTGTTTTTGGCATCCTAAACTAAGATGGGAGGCTTTTGGTGGCTATTGGTGGGTGCCTGGGAGATGAGCTGAGTTAGTCAAGGATGTGTCTCCTTGATCATACTGAGAGTGGTGACCAGAACAGGTGACCACCTCAGACCAGGACTTCTGATTGCTTTGCTCAGAACAGAAAAGACTTTATGATTTGGATCTTGAGGTTGGACGATTTCCTGTGGTAGAAAAACTGACTGGCCTCACGGCCAAAGGAAGTTACCTTTCTTGAGGACTTTTTTGAACACCATGCTTAGGATTCTTGTACCAAATACAGGAATTTAGGGTTAGACGAGGTCCAGGGCCTGGTAAAAGTCACTATTTATGTCTTTAATTCATGCATCCGTCCGTCTACTCCAGTTAACTACAGTGAAACAGGGGGAATTTTTAGAAGCTAAATGTGGGATGCTTCAAAACTTCATCTACTTGCACATAAATCACTTTAGTGTGGCCAGAAGACTAGAAGGCTGAAAGCGAAAGGAGAAAGGCCATGATCTGGGCTAGGAGAGGTCACCTTAGGAAGGTTTCCTGGAGGACTGCTCGAGGTAGAAGAGACGGGATGTGGAAGGAGGCGAAGCCTTCCAAGATGGGAGGGGGACCTATGGAATGCTGTGGGTGGCGGGGAGGGGGCTAGTGGACATGGGCCAGGCCCTGGAAAGGCTATCCATGGGCAGGATGCTCAGTGATGAGAGCAGTAATGACAGCTGGGGGAGAACTAGAAGACTAGATGAGGACAATGGGGCTTGTCGGGATGCGTTGAGAACCCCATGAAGAAGTCATAAACTGTGGGCCTAGAGGCTCAGTTAGGGAGGTGCAGCAAGCAGAGGAGTGGTTCTCGGTACAAGCAAGGATGAGCATTCCACGTGAGGCTGAGGGCCCACACTTGTAACTCGGAGTCTGTGGTGGAGGAAACGGTTTGGTTGAGACAGTGACAACACACACTATATTCATGCCTGAAGGGCCAGGGGCTGCTCCTGTGGCACAATGAAGGCATTGAGAATCAACTGTCCCCGAGACTAGGAGCTCCATCAACATGCCAAGGCCTAGGGAAACAGAGTTGAGCACTTGCCATGAAGGTGCCGAGATCTGTGGTCTCAGCCCTTGGAAACATCATCAAAAGAATCTATTCAGAGCAAAATGCATTCCATGTGTTGGCTCTGCTCATGTGTTTCTTGTCAACGAGGTTGATCTTCCTGGGTTTGGAGGGTTTCTGTTTGAAATTTTATGATCCTTGGCTGGGAAGCAACACTTACCCCGAGTTGTGGGAGTTAATGGCCTTTTCAGGCGGCACGACTCTGGGGGCCTAGGGGAGTTCCCAAATGCCAGGCAAGGAAAAACCTATATATTTCAACCTAAAATTGCCAGAGACCAAAGACTCCCCAGGGCCCTTCGGCATCACCTCAGAATCTGATGTAGCGTATCTGGGCTCACAGGGCCTTCCTTGGGTTGGCACTTAGAGCTCATGCCAGCACTCTTGCAGGGGAGATGCTCAGATTCGGGACCCTTTAACCCCCCTAGCCCGTGTCAAATAGGGACACTAGCCTATATCCGGAGCAGAAGCTGCGTTTGTTCCTTAGTCTTCCATTTTTGTGATTTAAATAGAGAAGTCAACACTAGTGCTTGGCACACTGATGTTACTTAATTTAGTTTAACAGACATTCATGGAGCAGAGACTGGAAACTGATCATTGTATTGAGCACCATGGTGGACAGAAAAGGGACAAAAATGGGATGGGCCATCCAGAAGATCTTGGTTTAAGCCCGTCTTGCCATAATCTCTCAAGTTCTGACACTGTGACAAGTATTGCCCCTTGGGCCCCTGTCTCCGCACTTGCAAAATGAGAAACTTGGACCAATTAGCATGAGTGCTGGCAGGAATTCAGTGTACTGGAAAGATTCTTAAAAGTATTAGTCTTAGGAGGGTAATTGCAGGAGACTCGTGGATTTAGGCAAACATTGGTATTTTGTATGAGTGTCATTTAACTGCTTAATACCTGTGGCAGATCATCTCCTGGAGGAGCTTCAGAAAGACTCACTGCTGCTGAGCTTGGCTGTCTGGCCCCCTTTGCCGTCCTGTGTCTTTATGCCAGCCCGGTATCTCATACGCCCATTCCCCACAGACGAGCTGTTGTTCACGGCATTGATCCCAGACCAGGTTCCCATGTCAGTGTTCCTTCTGCCTGAGCCTGACTTTGGCCCTAGTTTCTGTTTATTGTTTCCTGTCCTTTGGATTGAGATTGCTCTTTGTTCTCCCCAGCTTGCTGCTTAGCTTTCCCTCGAGGTCTTGGCTGGGACCCACCCACGGACTCATCTCTTCACAATCAGCCTCAGACAGGATTTGAGGTTCCCGTTTGATCCCTCATGACTCAACTCCTGTTGCTGGGCAAAAAGGAATGAAAAGCAAGGAAATCAGAAACTCTTGAATATAATTCTCCTAGCTGGGCAATAAGTATCACGCCAGAATTTTAGCTAAAAGGAGTATATATAAAGGAAACTGTATAAGGTCAGCTGAAATAGGACTCACTGAGGGTTCCAACCTTTGGTCCTAGTTTTACCTTTTGAGGTCACATGTGAGCAAGCCTAACTCTTTCTTTGTATGACGGCTCTTCACACAATTGCGATTATCTAGCCCTCAGCTTTCTGTGATCATCTCATACCACTGCCAAGTCAGTTCTTCTTCAGGCAAAATATGTCAATTTCCCCAACATTCCTCAGATATTATGGTTTTGAATCTTTTTTGCCAACTTGACTGCTCTTCCTAATCCTGTCCACTGATCTCTATTGCTCTTCCTTTGAGGTGCTCGGAGCTGCATGCCACACACCTTTATTTAAATTAAGGTTCCAACGAGAGCTCCAGTCATCTCCGCTCCTGTGACATGCTCTGGGGTCAGGGGTGGGTGGTCAATTAATTTCATAGTCAAATATATTTGAGAAGGAGGTGGGCAGTGAGATGGATAAGTAGCTAATAATTGATCTGTATAATTACCACTCGAAGGAGAAAATGGGATAAATGTTAAATGAAAGGAACGAGCAACGTAGCACAGACTTTTCTTACCACGGGCATTGGCGGAGGCTTTGCAACAGAGGGTGATGACCTCCGATCTAGCCATAAGGGCTGGTTAGCCTCTGCCAGTTACGGATGGAGCACTTCAGAATTCAGACCTTTGGTGGTGGAACAGATCTCACTGATGATGAGGTCAATATGATTAAGGGGGATAAGACTTGGTTGGGATGGGGAGTCACTGGCGTGACATAGCGGCAAAGCACGGAAAAGACCCCATCCTGCAGACAGTATTGGAGGGACGACCGGGGTGGCAAGAGCACCAGAAACAGGTGCAAGGGGGTGAGGGCCTTGCTTGGGGCTGTAGCCATTTAGATGGAAAACCAAGAGCAAATGTAAAGGTTTTTTTTAAAGAAGAAATAGTGGGATATAATGATAGTTGGAATCAGGAATAATGAAAAGAGTCAGAAATGCTTGTGAAGCTTCCAGTCTGTGAGGCTGGAAGGGGGACCATGCGGGGTGTCATGTGGCAGGGGGAGGGAGGGCGATGAGCTCAATCACAAGGAGGGGGCTTCTGCTGGAAAATGCCCTTGTCTCCCTGAGTGGGTGGAAACCCTGGAATTGAACATTCTGTGCGTTCAGAGTTGGTCCAGGGCCAGTTACGAGTTTTATTTTGTTTTAAATATTTCTAGATGTGATGGGATTAGCTCATGTCATGTATACGAGCCCGTCTCACGGAACAGACACTTTTTCGTATTTGCTGAATACGAGGTGGTGCAGGAAGTAATTCTGGCATATGTGGCCCTGGAGACGAATGGCTCGACAGGGTCTTTTTTGGGGGGTTTTCCACCGTGGGGCATTTCACATGTTCAAACACTACAGCTCCCATTCTGGGGCTGACGCGGGTCTGTCAAGTCCGTGTAGGTCCCTTGAACCTCCACACTGGCTCTCTCTGGCTCTTCTGCTTTGATGCCCCTGTCATCGGTCCACTGAAGAGCTAGCTGCAATCGTCACAACCCACTGATTCACTGATTGGTCACGTCTTTCATTCGAAGACATTCTACCTGCTCCTTTCTTACTGGTCCTTGTGGGAAAGAATCAGCTGTCATTTCTCCTAGCTATTCCTTCTTCCCATCTTCTCCAATCTCACATCATACTTTTTGTCTGTTTTCCCACTGGTCTCTATTGTCTGGATGAGGACCATCGAAGAGGAAGCCTGCATGGCGAGCTGTAGGACATGATGCTTACCTACTGTCATTCATCTTACCAGGTTGCCACATGCTCATCACCTCTTCACTCCCAATATGCTCTGAGGTCTTGGGGGACCATAAAGGCGGGATAGGGCAGCTAGGGGATGGTGAAGAGCTGTGTGGACCCCTCTGAGCCTCATCTCTCATAATGAATGACTGGCTGACTCTGTCCAGGCCAGTGCTCCATTCAGTAGCAGCACCAAGGGACCAGAGGACCAGTGGCCCTGTGAGAGCGGTAGATTCCTCGCCCATGGTCCCAGTGATTGTTCTTTAGCCAGAAAGGTGTCCTAGAGCAGATGATCTCTGTTCAGAGAACTGGCCTCTATATACCCGCTCCCTCCGTTCTCCTCCCCAGGTCCCTGCCCCCGGTCCTGCTTCCCCTTAGGGGGACCTGAGGGACTCTGTGTACCCATTCTTTTATACAGTAATACAGTTCCTCTCCAACATGCCTGCTGTGCCTATTTTAAAGGAAGCAAGTTTTCATCTGGTGGGAAATTTGGGGGCCTTAAGATTTATTTAAGAAAACTTTACATAAAATCATCTGAATTTATCAAACAAAAGAGTGTAGGGTTTGCCACAGGACTCACCACAAGTTCCCAAAACAGTGATAGTTATAATCTAATCATACTTACTAGGCAAAAAGATCTTTGTACTCTTACATTTAATTCTTACAATGCCCAATGAGATAAGCGATTAGCCCCATTTTACACATCAGAAAAGATCAAAGAGATAGGAAGAGATTGAATAATTTTCCAGAGGTCACACAGCAAGTAGGCAAAGGAGCCAAAATGCACCCAAATCAAAACCGAGCCTTTTTGGGGCCATGCTTTAGCTTGCACACTACATGACAGCCCCTCGTAAACCTCAAATGTTCACATATGTCTTCCTTGGAACACATTCTTGGGGCAAATCCCTCCTT
>NW_006442103.1:13962970-13969817 GCF_000325575.1 Pteropus alecto
CTCCCATCACTCCAAAGAAAGGAGGACAATTGGCACCTTGATCTGTTGACCCAAAGACCCTAGACCCAGACTCTCTCTTCCTTCATTCAGCTCTGACCAGTCTATTGGCATTTTAAATTCTTAATGATAATTGGCCATAGTTATTACAACAATAACAGCAAGAGTTAGCAATTACTGTTTTGTGCAAGGTTTTATGCTAAGTATATGCCTCATTAAATCCTTATAGAAACTGTGAGGTAGGGATTATTACTCTCCTTATGTATAGAAGAAGGAGCCGGGGCTCAGAGAAGTTACCTGATTTGCTCACAATCGCACACTTGGCCTTGGCCGGTGGCACAGCTTGGATCTGAATTTAGATCTGGCTGACTCTGGAGCGCCTCTCAGTCACCTCATTTGTACGACATACTTAATATAAATCTGCTGTGAGCCTGCTACCCCAGATTGGGCCCACGCTGCCCCTACCCTGCCCAGCCCCAAACTCTAGATTTGTAGAGGCAGCTGCCAGGAAGGACCAGCCTTCACCACTTCCACAGAGACTGCGACAGAAGTAAATGCAACATGCAGAGGAGGCTTCCCAAAGCGCCCAGCCGCCCCGGCCCGTTGAGCTGGCTGTTTTAAATCTTCCAGCCACACCACGAAGGTCATAAAATGAGAGGGCTGCAATTTCCGCCCTTCGGCCCTGGCTCTGGCGGCATAATGAATCCATGGAGGAAGGGGACGCCCCCCCCAGCCTTGACCCCTTGCCCCACTGGGCCTGGGGTGTCTCACTGGCTGTGCCGCAGTTGGAACAGAATGGAGTTTCCATATCTAGGGCAGAAAGTTGGGAAATGGTGCCTAAAAGAAGAGGTTAACCACCACTCACATTTTGTGGAGTTTTATAATTTACAGAGCATATGAGCTTTATGCTTTGTACCTGTATCTCCTGATTATTTCCTGAGTTTTCTGGGCCAGAGGTCGTGAGTCTTTTTGACCATAAAGGTTGAACTTTTCCATAAAGGCTAGAGAGTGAATTGAGAAAATTGTTGTCAAATTATTTTGGCTCCTGTGCCCTTGAAGGAGCACTGGATTAGAAGTCAGAAGCGTTCGATTCCAAGCCTTAGCATTCTCATCGGTAAAGTGGGAATAAGATTGACCTTGCCCATTGTACAGCAGGTCCTTGAAAGGCATCATTTTGTTCGATGTCACTTTGTTATAATGTTGACAGTGCCGTAGGAACTTAATTCATGTCAATTAGCCTATGGTAGAATTTATTTTGTCATATGTTGTTTCACTTAAATTTATAGAATCTATCAACAGCATTAAGTGAGGACTTACCATACATGGATTTTGTAAATAGTAAATGAAATGCATATAAATAGGTGTTGGAAGCTCTGGGGTTCTAACACCACTTAAAATAAAGTTAACCCATTACTACTACTACTTATAATGCATGCCTTTAGCTTCATATCCATGCAATGCATGTATTTTGCTATTCGTCCTTAAAATTTATTTATTCTTATTTTTCACTGTAATAAATTAACTTTCACTTGTTTTTCAGTGCATAAGATTTTTTTAAGACTTCACTTTTTTTAGAGTACTTTTAGATTTACAGCAAAATTGAGAGGAAGGCGCAGAGATTTCCCAGATGCCCCCTACCTCCCCGCCCACACAAGGCACAGCTTCCCATTGTTAACATCACTCACCAGAATGGTACACTTTTTTTTTTTAACCAAGGATGAACCTACAGTGACACATCATAATCACCCAGAGTCCATAGTTTACCTTTAGGTTCACTATTGGTGGTCCACATTCTGTGAGTTTGGACAAATGTATAATGACATGTATCCATCGTTATAATATTGTAGAGCGTATTTTCACTGCCGTAAAAATCCTCCGGGCTCTGCCCCGTTATCTCTCCCCACCCTTCTGCACCTCTGGCAATCACTAATCTTTCACTGTCTCCATGATTTTGCCTGTTCCAGAACGTCGTCTAGTTGGGATCGTATAGGATGTAGTCTTTTCAGATTGGCTTCTTTCAGTCAGTAATATGCATTTAAGGCTCCTCCATATATTTTCATGGCTTGATAGGTCATTTCTTTTTGCATCAAATAATATTTTATTGACCAGATGGACCACAGTTTATTTATCCATTCACCCACTGAGGGACATCTTGGTGGCTTCCAAGTTTTGGCAATTATGAATAAAGCTGCTGTAAACATCCATGGGCAGGTTTTTTGTGTGGACATGTTTTCATCTCCTTTGGGTAAATACCAAGGAGCACAACTTGCTGGATCATATGGTAAGAGAATGTTTAGTTTTCTGAGAAACTGCCAATCTATCTTCCAAAGTGGCTTGCTGTTGTCAGTGCTTTGGATGTTGGCCATTCTAACAAGTGTGTAGTTGTATCTTATTTGTCATTTTAGTTTGCATTTCTCTGATGACATATGATGTGGAGCATCTTTTCATGTGCTTATTTGCCATCTGTATGTCTTCTTTGGTGAGGTGTCTGTTAACGTTTGACCCATTTTTAAATCAGGCTTTTTGTTTTCTATTTTGAGTTTTTAAAAATTTTTTGTATATTTTTGATAATAGTCCTTTATCATATGTGTCTTTTGCAAATGTTTTCTCCCAGTCTGCGGCTTGTCTTATTATCTAGATATTATCTTTTGCAGAGCAGAAGTCTTTTAATTTTAATAAAGTCCAGCTTCTCAAGTATTTCTTTCATTAATTGTGTCTTTGGTGTTGTATCTAAAAGGTCATCACCATACCCAAAGTAATCTAGAGTTTCTTCTATGTTATATAATTTTCTAGGAGTTTTATCTTTTACATCAAGACCTACAATCCATTTTGAGTTAATTTTTGTGAAGGGTATAAGGTCTGTGCCTAGAGTCATCTTTTTGCATGTGGTGTATGGTTGTTTCAGCACCATTTGGTGAAGAGACCGTCTTTGCTCCATTGTATTGTCTTTGCTCTTCTGTCAAAGATGAAGTCACTATATTTACGTAGATCTATTTCTGGGCTCTCTGTTCTGTTGCATTGATGTATTTGCCTATTCTCTTGCCTGTTCTTTGGCTCATTCTTGCTAATCCCATGTTGTCTTGATTATTGCAGCTTTATTGAAGTGGGGTAGTATCAGCTGTCCAACTTTGTTCTTCTTCAGTATTGTATTGGCTATTCTGGATGCTTCGTCTCTCCATAGAAATTTGCTGTTATTCATAAAATAACTTGCTGGGATTTTGATTAAGATTGTATAAAAAATAAGGGATTGTATGCTGACAAGGTCTTTGTAATCTGTGAGGTCAACCAAGGGTTGCCTCACCTAAAAAAAATAAAATAAAAATAAAAATGTTGAAAAAAAAAAGATAGTGTTGAATCTGTAGATCAAGTTGGGAAGAACTGACATCTTGGCAGTATTGTCTTTCTATTCATAATTGTGGGATAGCTCTCCATTTATTTATTTCTCCTTTGATTTCTTTATAGCTTTTCTGATATCCTATAACAACTATGATCAGTAGCATCCATTTAGCAATAAATCATATATAGTTTCATGATATCTCAACTACTATTTTGAGCTCTTATTATCATTTAGGATTTTGTGTAATAATAATTTTATCTTTTCCAATTATATTATAAATGTCATCCTGAAGGAAAATAAATTTTAAAAAGTTTTAATATCCTGTTTAGTGTCACGTGTGGCTCATCTAGATAAGAATTTATTAAGCTTTACTGAGCTTCCCTCTCTTGGCACTACAGCTTTCACTGCAAATGCCAGTGGGGTCCATTTCAGATATTTCTTTTCTTCTTTTTTTTTTGAATTAATTTATTCACTTTTTTTATGGTGACATTGGTTAACAAATATTTACATTGTATGTTCACCTCCCATAGTTAGATTTCTTTCTGTCACCACATATTTGACCCCTTTTACCCCATCTACCTCCCTCCCTCCCTCCCCTCTACCCTCTGGTAACCACGAGTCTATTGTCCATGTCCATGAGTCTCTGTTTGTCCTGTTCATTTCTTGCTTTTAGGTTTATATCCCACAAGATATTTCATAACAACATTCATCCAAATTCTTTTATGTTGACTTTCAATAAAAGCTTCAAATGGATGAGTTGATATGAACTGAACTCATATTATAGAACGAATCATGTAGAATTTATTAAGCAGTTAATTTAAGAGTGTATGTGTGTATACCCCAAAATACATACAAGCTAAATTAAAAGAAAAGACAAAAAACAAACAAACAGAAAACACCAGAGTAGTACAGTTCTGGTTCTTGTGTTTACTATAAAAAATCATGTTCTGTAGAGTACTAGTGAAATCCTGAGCCAGGAGTGATTAAGGAGCATTTTTCTGGCAGATTCTGGGGCCTTTGCCTCTGTTGTTCTCTTCTCGGTGATTCAGGATGGTATGTGCACGCAGGTCACTTCTTTTGATTAATCCCAGGAATTTATACTAACTTAGAGAACGCTCCCTTGTGATTCTCTACCTATGACTGGTTTAAGGTACAGAATTGCCATCCCCCTTTTTAAATGCAGTCTTAATTCTTGTCATGCTGTTTATTCCATTTATTTTCTCAATGCTGGACCTAAAGACAGAAGGACTTTGCTTCATTGTCTTTTCTGCAAACTTTCTTGCTTCAATAGCATATTACAGGACACCTCCTCTCGATGGCCTGTGGCATTCGAAGAAGATATACGAGGTTCCATAAGAAGAGAACAACTTTAGGACTGAGCGACGCTGTCTTCGCCTTCCCCCATCGCTCTGGTTACTTTCTGGGCTCTGTCACACCCGCCCTCCACACCTGGCTGAGTGTTGTTGTTGAACAACTTCATCTCTGCTGTAGGTCTTACACAACTTCCTTCATAAATTTTGTTAACATGGTTCCTATCTTGGTTTAACAACGTCTTTTTTATCGTGTGTCCTAAACAGAATTGACATGGGGAAAATATAAAGGGAATGAGGTAGGTCTTTGTGCCTCCCTACCTTTCCTTTTCTCTGTCCTTTACTTCCTGGGGCTGAGGGTCCCTCCCAGGTGTCCAGTGATCTCATGGCCACCTCACCCAGATAACAGTCTGTGGTTTGGGCCAGCTTTTTCCAGCTTCTGGTAAAAATCTGTTCTCTGCTAGTGGTCACTACCAATATGGGCTCTAAGTAAAAGCACGTGCCTTTCAGAAGGAAAAGGCAAACAGATCTGAGTAATGCACCATTGCGTCCCTGCTTATTAGAAAGAATAAATGACTTCTAGACTCCTAGACAAGGCAGAAGAAGTAAAAGAAAGACAGAAATCAGGAAGAAATGTGTTCTGAGAAGGAAGACAGGGATGAAAATGAGTGCCGAGGGCCACACGGATGAGAGAAAGACCGCAACATGGGAGAAAGAGTGGGGAGAGGAGCAGTGCCCTGGAGCTATGTGTATGTAGCAAGCGCGGTGGGTACGCCCGGAAAGTTAAGGCAGAAATGTCTGAAGAAGCAGAACCTCTGATAAGTTCTGATGTTGCTCTAGCAACTTCTCCCTTAGAAAATGGAGGAAGCCGTGAGGTGAATTGCCATTCTGGATTTCAGTTTTTTCATGTGCTGTTTTATTTTGACAAACCTGTGAAAAAGATCAAGAATTATCTAACAAAAATGGATGTACTAACTGACTCCTGGAATTAACAAATGTTACTGCTGTGAGATATTTGCCCTAGACTTTTACTGGAGAAATAACCCATTCTTAGATCAAGTAAAGTTCCCTCTGTACCCCCACCTCAGTTCTGTGTCCCTAGAAGACTGCCACTATTTTGAATTTGGAGGAGTCCTTCCAGTCTCTAGACTCAAAGATGATCAATAAGAGACAACTGATTTTGAAGACAAAGAAATGATAGAAAATTTGGGGGCAATCGTCTTAGGTAGAAGTAGCTAAAAAGGGAACCCTGGCACCTTCCCTAGGTTTAGGGACCCAAATGTCATAGAAAATCAGATATAAATCTATGGCTCTGAATAGCAGAAACAGATTTAAAAGTCTAAGAATTATAATTGTGACTGTTCAAATGAAATGGGCCTGATAAGGAAAAAAGGAAAACAACCTTTAGAAATAAGTAGTTGCTTTAGGAGTTCTCCCTGGGTTCAGCTTTCCGAGGGCACGTCCATGGGTCCGGAAAGGAAGGGAACCTATCCAAGAGTTAGCAGAGACCTGTATGTAGGATGAGTCAGAATCCCAAAAGTGCTGAAGGAGATGAAGTTTTCAAATAGTGCTGAGAACAAGAACCAAAAAAACAAAACAAAACCAAAAACCAAACCAAAACAAACAAACCTCTTAAAATTATAATCAGAACAATAACAGCTGAAAAGATCAAAGAAGTCACAGACCCACAGACCTCTTGGGGACAGACGATGAAATGTTAATGGACAATAGAAAGAACCCAGGACTATTCAGATTCTTTATTTGTATTTATTTTCTTCACGAAGGAAGATGTCTTCTACATAGAAAAAAATGTAGAACAATCATATTAACGCAGGGGCTGAAGTCTCAGAATGGTGAAGAGCTGGTAGGAGAACACGCAACTTCCAATGAGGCGCAATCTCAGAGCCAGATGAATTACATCCCAGGGGATGAATACAATTGCAGATGTGATTATAGAATTTTAAAGGCTTTAAAACGTAGGCTGGGCAGATGTCTTAATTTTCAAAGTGATGGAGAAAAGTATCTTCAGGAATTTGGAGACCAGAAAATTTGCTTTCTTTCTTAGGCAGGATGTGCATAGTATGCTATGGAGAGAAGCCCAGGGCCAGATCTTTACCTGAGGAATTCCAGTTTCTGGTAGCAAAGGAGCCAGGAGACATAATCCTGTGAGTTCATACAGAACTTTGCTGTCCATCTCTGAACC
>NW_006442103.1:13969842-14003076 GCF_000325575.1 Pteropus alecto
GATTTGACAGCCATAGAAGTTTGGGTGCCTGGATTGTCAAGGGCCAGAAAGAGGAAGCAACCCATCCAAGATTACACAGCTTTTAATGGCTGAGCTGGTATCAGAGCCGAGTGAGCTGATACTACCTGGGGTTCTTCTCCTTGGTGCTGCACCTGCACTGCCTAGCATGCACTTTTCATTTGTGCCTTTATGTCTTTCATTTCCCTAATAAGACTGCCTTCGTTTCCCACTTATTGAGCATTTATTGTGTGGCAAGCAGTATGCTAGCTGCTTTGTAAATATAATTTGTAAACTAGATGATTAAAATCTGGTTCTTGGATTTAACGATCTAGTGTAGCGAGGGACATAAGCAGTAACCCACTTACACCATGAGACTCCAGGGGAAGGGAACAGGTAGAGTGCTAAGGGATCATGGGAAGGTGCCATTGTGACCTGGAGGATTCAAGAAGGCTCTAGCAGGAAGCATGAGCTGTCTACAGACAGGGTGATACCTCACACAATTTCGTGTTCTTCACGGAGCCTTGCACAGTGTGATGAAAGCCAGGAAAACTGGACCGCCACAGTCATCCAAGACCTGGCAGAACTTACTGTTTTAGAATTTGGAAAAGTAGCTCAACCTACTCTTGACCCCTGCTCTGAAGGATATTAGAGACCAACATAGTTCTTTCTCCTTCCCATCTTTTGTTTTCTTTGCCACTCCTTAGCTCCTCTTCAAAGATTTGATGAAGATTAACAATTTTATTTTTGTGCCAGGATGTGTCACTAGCTGAGAAGCAAGAGGCCAGTGAATCACCCCAGGAGGGTGCAAGTTTCTGCTGTTTGCACTGGCTCCGAGGTTGGACTGCTCCCAGAACTGTCTGCGAGGTTATGGGGCCTCCTCTCTCAGGCAGTATGGAAGCATCCACAGCCCATCAGGAAATTCAGAGAAAGAAATGGAATCGATGCCACGAATGTTGGGAATACTACATTCTTTCCCATTGAGACTTACTCCCTGGGGTGCAGGTGTTTGGGGTGCTTTAGGACAGAGACAGCTCCCTGGATATCCAGACTGGGCAGGCAAGGCCTGTGATTTGGCCTGGAATCCCATCAGGTTCCAGAGGCCAATGGTGAGTACCAGGGTACTGTGGGGGCAGTCTGCTGGGGTCTCTGCCCTCAGGGCCAGGCACCTGTCAATCCGTACTGAGTGTCTGTCTGCAGCAGGAGCTTGGTCTAAACTAGGTGGAGAGGGTTGAGGAAAACAGAGCAGTTAGAACCATTAGGTTTTAAAAGTCAGCTTCATTTTTCTATTAGGTTGACCTTCAGTCCAAGTGCATATACCTAATTCTCCAAGGCTAAAGCTCTTTCTGTCTCTGGGATCTGGAATTCCATAAGACTTTGAGAAAGCCCATTTGTCCTCTTTTCTATCTTTGTCACTATGTTGTAATCTTTACTAGTCATGTGACCTTCTTCTCTTCTCCAAATGTCAGTATCTTCAGTTGTAAAATGGGTATAATACTTTCCAGGGCCCTGGGTTGTCTCAAAGACTCAGCGTAAATGTGCATGATTAAGCTTCATAGGATAAAACTTCCTCCCTTCTCTTTCTTTGTTTCCTCTCTCCAGAATCTTTCAAAGATACTGACTCAGTCAAGCATGTAAACTGAAGCCAAGCTTCAAAATAAAGAAGTTGCCTTAGTGAAAAAGCATTAAGAAGACCCTCCTTGCCCTACCCCAGACAAAAATGTTATCTCCTGTAAACCTTGTGATAATGACTGTGATAACGCCTGGCCTGGAGTGATGGTATTAGTCATTGTTTTTATCCTTGGTATCATACTATAGATATTAGTCATTAAAACCCTAGTGAGAAATAATTTAAAAATCATAGCTTCTAAAAGTCACAGATCCAACTCCCACTCCCCCGCCCCCAATTTTTTTGATAGCTCCATGATAGTTGGTCATCCAGACTCTCCTTGAATAACTCCAATGATCAAGAGCTCACTACTTTACGGGGTAGCCCAGGCCACAGTGGTGCAGCTAGAGTTGATGAGATACCCTTTTATAAGTTGAAGTAAGTCCACCTCCCCAAAACTTTGTTTCATTGGCCATAGTTCTGTGAAATAGGGTAAATCTGCTCCCTCTTTCATTTGACAGCACTTTAAATATTTAAACATAGAGACCTTCTCTTTTCCAGCCTTTATAACCTGGTTTCTCTGATTGTTTCTCCTGGGATAGTTTGTAGATCCTTTACAATTCAGGCTGTTCTTCACTAAGGATGCCCACATTTCCCAGTGTCCTCCAAAGATGTCACCTGAATGTTACGCCCAGGATGGTTCTAACAGTGTGGAGGATGAAAGGTTAAAATTTCCTTTGGTCTGGATTTAGGCTGATGGCGTTACAGGAAGAGCTGGAGAAACTGGTGGTGGAGCATTGCATTTTGATAGGTGTTCTCATGAGTACAGTAGTCGCAGAGAGAAAAACATCGTTGATAACAGTACATGCTGGAAGCTAGAGATTTTCTTAAACCACGTTCGTTCAAAGCATTAGACCTGGAACAATGAGAATAGGGGAAAATGCGAGGAATGAAGCTGACCTAGATGAAAGTTCATTACAAATTTTGTAGCAACTTGAACTGAGAACATCAACTTACCTTTCAGCTATAGGACTGAAGAGAGGAGTCATCCATTAGCCTAGAAATTAGAGCGGGGCCGAGGACAATTCATACATTCTGTATACTCTGCAAAGATTCAGAGTATACAGGTCTTGCCTTACATAAGGATGAGTAAGGAGGAAAATTGTCCATGGAGACTATTTAAAAAAGTACCTAGAACAAAGAAAATTGGACGTGATTGTGAAAACTCGAAAGAAGAGAACTTCTATTTCTCATGACAAGGCAGAGACTGGAGAAACTCTCCAGTTCAGAACACCTAAAGATGCCAAATAATTTATTTAAATGCCTCCTTGAGTTGGTAGAAAAGTAAAAGAAATCTTCAAAGCCTTAAAATAACAAGAAAGTTCTAGCCAGCATTTGCCCCAGGGCATATGTGGATCCCTAAACTTTAACTGGGGAGGCGAGTCAGATCTAAGAGCCCTGCATGAACAACTTCAGTGGTAAATTAGGGTAAAATACCCCACACCACACAGATAAACGGTGAGGAAATTTTCATGTCTTGGCTTTGGTTCTGAGTCAAGGAAAAGCAGAAGTCTCCTATAAGAATTTCTAACTTCAGTCTTACCTTCACACACACATGGCAACAAAATTTACAAAAACTCTTAAGATTTGAAAACCAACCTCCAAGCTGAATACTCATTATAAAGAGGTCTCAGGATTGGTTGTCCACCCTGGTCCCTAGAAGAATCAAATGAAAATATTTTAAAAATATATATTTTTTAAATTTCAGCACTCAAAAATTCCTATAGATGCATTTTTAAGGACTATGAACTTATAAACACAAACACACCACACACACACACAACACAGAAACCATTGTGTGCTGGAATCAGAAGACACAATAAACTGCAGAAACAGAAGGATAAAGCTTGTCTATATTGGAATTATCAAAAATAGAATGTAAAATGTGTTTAATAAGCTTCAAGAAAAAAAGAGAGCATTTAAAAGGAAAAGAGATTATAAAGAGTGACTAAAAATAATGGATAAGGAGCCCAATAGAATTTCAGCTTGATTCGAGGCATTAACAGCAGTGCTGCCACCTGGCCTCTGTTGATCAGGGTCCTGTCATCTCCATCACTATCAGCAAGCTAAGCTCTGTAACAACCTCTTTCACTACAGAGTCTGAGAACCTCTGCTGGGCTTTATGGTTATGTTGGGGCCTATTTTACCAGCACACTTTTTGTGAACTTTGTAAATAATGTGTAAATTATGTTCTAGTGGAACATAATCATCTAGCAGGTCTTCTAGTTGTACACAGTATATCTATTCCGGCATGCCTGATACCTTGAGATTTTTTTTATCTCTTTGTCTGCCATCTGTCATGGCAAATCTAGCATTTCAACTCTGCTTAATGTGAGCCACTGCTTCTTCAGTGCTTCTAGAAGCCCTCCTAGCAGGGGGTTGGACCATCTCCTGAGGTCCTCGCAGTATATTAAATCCTGTCTCAGTAGAATGCTCCCAAATCAATGAACCCCTCCCTATCCAAGTTTATCGTCTGGACTCTTGATCAGTCTTGCTCTTAGAATCCAGACCCAAGCAAGCTCTTCCTGGAATTTACTGATTAGCTCTTGAAAGTGCATGAACCCATTTCTCCCTTGCCAGACCCAGCAAAAACCCTGCTGGATTTTTCTGCAACTCCACCCTAGTTCTAGGCATAGTGCATGGTTACGAGAAGATGAGGTGGTTACTGAAAGAGAAACATGTTACTTTGCAGAGATAAACACTCTGTATTCTTTTCTAGGAATGCGGTGGGGGGAAAGTAAGAGGGACCATGCTGACTTTTAATAAGGAGTGGGCTACATCTGCACGGTCAGATGCTTCAAAGGACTCTTGGGAGTCAAAATCTTCAGGACCAATGACCAAGATGTCTATATCACGTGTTTCAAGGTCTCAGATTTTCCAGAAAGGGTCCTGATTTTGTCATAACCAATCCACCTGGTGTGTATTTAACTATCTTTGAAATTCAGCCACTATCCCCATTGCCAGACAAGCAGTGAGTGAGCCTGCTCCAAAATATCATCTTATTGCCTGCAGAAACAGAAGCAGATGCTGAGATGGAATTTGGGGCACAGAGGTTTAGTAGGAAGTGAGGAGGAGAAAGTTGAATTGGGCATAGGAAGAAGTTTAACCATCATGCAAACCCAATAAAGTCTTGACCAACTTAAGAGGAAGCTCTGGAGCAAGTATTGACCATCAGAGTATCTGCCATTAGGCCAAAGAAGCCAGGCCTTTATAGTCTATCTCACTTAATCACTAGGTAAATTCTGCACTAAGAAGGGCATAATCTCAGGAAGACAGCTCTCTGCAGCTGAGGTAGACCTGATGTAGCTTCCAGTTATAGGCTGACTACAATCCAACTCTCCGCAGCTGGGCAGCAAGTCCTTCTTGGAAGGGGGATCTGGGCAGTTACCCAAATATGTAATGGCTACAGTCTTTGAGAATGTATATTTTAGGATGGCCAAAAAAAATGGCATATGCAGATATATTTTTACATCATAGTTGGTGGTGGTAGTTGTAATATTGCTATGCTAAGAGAGGGAACATGTCAAATGTGAGATAAAACAAATGAATAGTAATAGGATGTTGTAATTCTGTTATCCTTTGTGTCCTTGGGGGAAAAACTATATATATATCTCCACTGAAAAACAGTCCACCATCTGTAGTCTTGCTAAAGAGATCAAACCTGAATCCGTTCCAGCTGCTAACTTTTAGGAAATACAAGGGACAGAGGGACACGTCGATGCCCACCATGAGTGCGTGATCAGTAAACTCCAGACTGTAGGAAACTTTACAGGTCAAAAGGCTTGGGTTCTTCAACAGATAAATTATAAGGAAAAGAAAGAGACGGTGGGGAAACTGTAGGGTAAAGACCTAACTAACGAAGTTTTTAAGTGGGCAAGACTAAATATTATAAGGATGCATTCTTGAGTGAAAAAAAAAACACATTAAAAAACGTAAGAATGTGATTACCATTAAAGTCAGGATATAGATACTTTTGAGGGAGAAGTCGCTGAAATTGTGTCAGGGCACGTGAAGGACTCCTGGGTAGCTGGCAAAGTTCTATTTTTTGTTCTTGGTACAAGAATGTTGACTTTGATATTATTTCATTGGGCTATCCATTTTGTTTATGAAGTTTTCTGTATCTCTTTTATTTTGTAACAAAATGGCTAAAAATTTGAAAGAAAGAAATAACAATAAAACAACTTGTAGGGTACAACTTGTGGAGAAATTTATAGTCTTAAATATTTATATTAGAAAAGCAGTTAGATAATAATTAGTAAATTAAATTAGGAAAAAAAAACTAAACCAAGGAAAGTAGAATGATGGGAATTGTGAACATAGGAACTGAAATTAATACAATTAAAACTAAGATAGAAAAGCAATACAGCCTAAGCTGAGGCGTCCGAAAAATTATAAAAATTTAGAATCTCTGGCAAGATTGATCAAGAGAAAAGAACAGATGACATAAAAATAATAACATAGACTATAAGAGAATATAATTTTAAAAATTTTATGCTAATAAAATTTGAAAACTTATGTGAGTTGGAAAAATTCCTGGAATCAACATTGTAAAAACTTACCGAAACTGATCCAAGGAAAAATCAAAATATGAATGTTTCTATAGCCATTTAAGGAATTAAATATTTAAAGATTTGCCTAAAAAGAAAACATCACATTCAGACTGTTTTATAGGCAAAATGTGTTCTATCATCACTTTTATCCAACATTTTGCCAGAGGGCCTACCTCACAAATAAGACAAGAATTATAAAGGAAACTTATAAGGTTTGGAAAGGAAGAAATGAAACTATTTTCAGTTGATAGTCTTACTGAGATAGAGAACTAAAATAATCTACAGGCAAATATTAAAATTAAGAAAAGGTTTATGAAGTTTGTCAAATATAAAATCAATATGTAAAAGTCTATTGTGTATCTACAATGGCAACATTAAGTTAGAAAATGCATTCACATTGAAGATGAAGAGAGCCCAATTAATAGTACCTTTCTTCCTAGCCTGAACCAGCCTAAAGAGTAGGCAGATAGAGGCTAAAACACTATTATCAGTAATGTTAATTTTTTGAGAATGTGGTTATATTTATGCATAAGAGAGATCCATGAATTTCAGAATTAGACAGCCTTATCCAATGAGTCATTAGCAGCATGGGAACTCCAAATGCCTTTTCTATAGGGGAAGGGTCTTTTCTGTTAAGCTTTCTGCATGGCTTAGGGTAATCAAGACCACATGTTCTCATAGACAGAGCAGCTCCCAAGAGGCAGGGAAGAAGGGGCCAAGACAAGAAAGCTAAGTTTATCCTTCCAAACCATTAATCAGATTATGTTGCTTCTTCTCCCTCAGGGCCAGCATGAGTGAGGGGTGGAGACAGGCCAGGATTGTTTCACAGGTGAAGTTCCTTCCACATGGAAGGAAACACTCAGAGTGGGGAAAGAATTCCTCCCTCCTTCCCCTCCCAAAAGAATTTATAATATCCCTTTTTGCCCCCTACCTCCACTAAAAGTTCAGCCCCTAGGAACAGATTTAATAAAAGATATGTAAGATCTTTATGGAGAGAAGAATAAAAATGTATTGAAAGACATTGAAGAAGACCTAAATAAATGAAGAGACATATCATGGTCACAGACAGCAAGACTCAACATTGTGAAGTTGTTAATTTTCCCAGAATCAACCCATAGATTCAGCGTAATCCTAATAAATTTCTAAACAGAGGATTTGGAGAATTTGATTAGCTATTTCTAAAATTAATCTGGATGACACAAAGACCATAAGTATCCAGAACACTCCTGAAGAACAACGCCAAGGGAAGTGCACCTGCACTACCAGATCGAATCTTATTTCAAACTACGGTAATCAAGACAGTGTGGCTTGGGGGCAGGGATGGGAAAACAGCCCAATGGAACAGAATAGAGAACCCAGAGAGGAACTCACCATGGGAAAAGCCAGCATCAAGGATGAATTAGGAAAAGATGAACCATTTAACAGATGACATTGAAATAATTGGTTATCCATGTGGAAAAAAACTTTGGATTCTACCATACATACACAAATTCTAAATGATTGTAGGACTTCAGCTAAAAAGGGAAAGCTATAAAATTTTTAGAGAAAAATATAGGAAAATGTCATTTGACTTTGGGAGTTAAAAGGGTTTCTTAAACAAGATTTACACTTTATAAACATTAGATTGATAAAATTGACTGTTTTATAATAAAAAAATCTTTTTTTCCTGCAAAAGAAAGTAAAAAGACAAGCCACAAATTATAAAGAAATAGTTGCACCATGCTAACCAATAAAGAATTAGTATTTAGCTTATAGAAAAACGCCTGTGAATTAATAAGAGAAAGACAGCTCATTAGAGAAACATGGGCAAAGGCATGAACAAACATTTCACAAAGAAGAAACAGGACTATAACAGGTCTATAAATATAAAAAGATGGTCAACCTCATAAGCAATATCACGATTAGATAGTACTTCATGTTGTTCAGGTTTGCAAAATTAACAAATCTTACAATATTAAGTACTTCTCGCATGTGGAGCATTGAAAGCATTTAGACACTGCTCATTGGAGTATTAATTGATGTAACCACATTGGAAGACCAGTCAGCATTCCTTGGTGTAGTGGAAAATGTGATTATCCTGTGATGTAGGAATTCCAGACTAAGGTATACTTCCTGGAGGGCTTGCACAGGTACACCAGGGACTGTGGACAAGATTATGATTGTAGCATTATTTGCAACAGCAAAAACTGCAAACCATGCAAATTCATCAACACTAGAATGGATAAGTGAACTGTAGTACATTCATGTAATGAAATACTATACTAGAGTAAAAATGAATGAACTACAACCATATGCACCAACATGGATGAATCTCATGTTGAGTAAAAAAGAAAAAGTCATGAAAGCATACATATAATAAGATTCAATTTGCAGAAGGATAAAAAAGCAAAACTGAACAACATATTGTTGGGGATATATTGATAAATGGTACAAACGTAAAGGAAATTAAGAGGTTAATTAATAGCAAACTCAGGATAGTGGTTACCTCAGGGTCAGGGAAGTGGGCGGGAAGCACTTTCAAGGACACTGATAATGTGCTATTTTTTAAAACAAAGTGGTGGGGATATGTGTGCTTACTTAATAAATATTCTTTATATAGTACATAAATTACACATACTCATTTATATTTTATTTAAAGAATGAAAGAACATGCACCGAAAATGAAATACTAAAGGATCTGGAATAAATTTTCAGCAAATCATTTGGCATCTTTGGCAAAATGCAAGAAGACACGGCTTCTATAGCAAAGGAGCAGGAAGAGATGACAGGCTGAAAAGACAGAATGTTGAGATGCAAAGACAAGGGTAGAGGATAAATTTGGAGGGGGAGAGATAAGTTTTAAATGATAAAAAATTAATATGCAATAGTTTAATTAAAATCCATATTGGAAGCAATAAGATGATGTTATAATTTGGAAAATGGGATCAATAATGTGCAGAATAAACTTCAGAAGACTTTCCAAAAGGCAGTTAGAAGAGGCGGAGAGATGAAACTGATGTGAGTAGATGGCAGACGAGGGAGGGAGAGCCTTCCTCTCCTGTGCTGGGTTTGGAGTTAGGCGTTGTTACGGCGGTATCTCCTCGTAGAGACACAGCCAAAAAACAAAGCAAGTAAGTACATTAGATACTACATTTGAAGGTGTTGAGGTCTGTTGAAAAAAGTAATTCAGGGAAGAAAGTGGTATAGAGAGTATTGGGAGGGCATTGGAATTTAAAATAAGGTGATCAGTGAAGGCTTTATTTCCTTGAGAATGTGACACTTGAGCAAGGCTTGAAGATGGTATAGGAGCAAGAAAAAAATGATCCATCTACAAAGGTAAGGACAGTGACAGTGAAGGGGAAATGGAGGCCCAATTTGGGTAAGAAGAAGTAGTTCATTTCATTTCAAATTTCCAAGCCCAGAGAATATTCCTCCTAGGGGACTTAAAAGAATGCAAATAAAATCACTCCCACTAAAATGGAGACACACACACACACATATTTTTTTTAAATAAGAAAATATAGATTCTGGCACTGACCAACTT
This sequence comes from Pteropus alecto, assembly GCF_000325575.1. Lineage (NCBI taxonomy): Eukaryota > Metazoa > Chordata > Mammalia > Chiroptera > Pteropodidae > Pteropus > Pteropus alecto. The sequence continues at coordinate 13,979,582 of NW_006442103.1, forward strand.
GTTAGATTTCTTTCTGTCTTTGATGGAAGTCTAGAATACGTTAGCAAACAGATGATTTGTGAGCATTTAGACAGGAAATAGTTACTGGTGCCCAAATGCACCTTATTCTATAGTAATGCCCCAATACCCTTACATGATTGTGTGTGTGTGTGTGTGTGTGTGCGTGCGCGTGCGTGTGTGTGCGCGCGCGCATGCAGCACAGATTCTATGAGCAACTAATTTGAAATTCTGTGTAGAATATCACTCTAACTAGAGCTTCAGCAATGCACATTAACCTATTAAGAGCTCCACAGTAAATGAACTAGTTTTATTTATCTTTTAACCCAAGAACCATTCCTTATAAAAAACAAAACCCATTACTGGCAGGAGTGTTCCATAAAACGCACATGTAGATAATCTATGTGAGAAGAAAGGATCAGAGATGGCATTGGGACGCCGAGGAATTAGACGCATCCGCGGAGGGTTCGGAAGCACGACCGGACTGTGCGGGTGGCCGGCTAGAGGGAAGTGCTGGGGGCACCTGCTGCTTCAAGGGCCAGAGGGAAGGCAGGCAGGCACTCGAGCCAGCGTAGATCTTCTAAGAACAAGTCATTCCAAAATGAATCATCTTCTTCGATGGGTTTATTGAACTTGCAGATCAAGGGAATGCTACAAACAGTACATTTTGACATCAGAAAAGCATTCGATAGAGTTCCTTGTAAATACTCTGATGGAAAGGATGGATGGAAACAGGTTAAGTGATAGTACAATGTGGGATTCATAGCTGATTAGCCCAGTTACTCTGAAAGAGCGTTGGAGTGGGACCGATGCTGTCAAAGCGGAGGAGTCTCTTGAAGTCTTCTAGCAGGAGGAGGACAGAGCAGTGGACAAGGCTCTGGAGCGGAAGGCATGGCCTCAAATCCTGCCTCTGCCATTTACCAGCCGAGCGACCTTGGGAAGTTACTAAATCTCTCTGTGCCTCAGTTTCCTCATCAGTAAAGAGGGGATACGAACCATAACTATACATGAAAATCGATATGAGAATTACATGTGCTAACTCATGAGAAGTGTTTAGAACAGAGCCTGGCATGTGGTAAACACCCAATAAATATCGTCAACTGCTGTGTATTCTGTCCTGGGTCCTATTGTGTGTGCGTGTGTGTGTGTGTGTGTGTGTGTGTGTGTGTATATTTAATCTTGGGCTCAGATTAAGACATAGAAATTACTTTCCTCCTAAAGCTCAGATAAACAGATGATATATTAGAGGACATAGTCAACATTCAAAAACATTTCCATAGACTAGATAGATAAAGCATTTACGCTGTGAAGTTAAAAATTTCAGACAAAGGTGAAGATCAGCTCTATGCTTTAAAAAAATCAACAAAGTCCAAGATGAGGTGAAGGTGACTCCAAAGCCAGTTAATGCAGGAAAAACCCTAGATAAACCATAGAGTACTATGATTGTGTCATTTTTTTTTTAAGAGCGAAGGATAAGGGAGGTAATGGTCCTAGCATCATCCTCTGTATCCAGCAGATCACATCCAGAGAATTTTATTCCTGTCTGGGAACTCCCTGCCTGCCTGTAGGACATTCCTCAAGCAGGAGCATGTCCAGTGGGGCTGCCTGAATGGAGAAGAGGCTGACAGTTCCATGACACACAGGCCATATCAGGAAACTGGGACTATTTAGCCTAAAGAAGGGAAGACTCAGAGGAGGCCCCACAACCCGTTTTAGCATATTTGAATGTCTGCCATGGAAAGAGGGATTTGATTTATCCTTTGAGGCTTCACAGGGTAAAACAGGTCTGACGGTTTAAGTTACAGGGAAGCAATTTGGGGTGGAATATGGAAATGAGCTAATAAATAAGAGACCTGGACTGCACCTTGAGGTGGCAAGCTCTTGTCATTATAAGGTCCCTTTGCAGAGGGTGATGACCCCCAAGCCAGAGGACCTGGTGATGGAGGAAATTCCTGATCGGTGACCTCTAAGGCCACCGCTGACTCTGAAATTGGCCATTCTGCGAACAGAGTCTAGTAGGTTTGGGAGAAGTTTTGAAGAAAAAAGAGTCGATGAATTTACACCTGGAGGAAAATGAATGGAGGCATTTGAGAGTTGGTCAACGGGTTCCTGGAAAGATGGCAGTGAAAGAGGCCACCACCCGCCTCCACGCCCCAGCCCACCTGTCTGTCGCCTCTTTCACATCATGGAGAATGTTTCAAAGACAAAGCCTCTTCTGGAAAAAAGAAAATAAAAGAGAAACGAAGCAATCGTCGCTGTAGAAAAGGAGCGCTTGCTTGGAGAATTTGTTTTATTCTCCTTTTGTTATTTTCTGAGCGGCCTGGCAGCAGACCTATGGGAGATGGCATCTGTGCTCTGGAGCACGTTTCCAGGCGTCGTAGGCACAGATGTTCTGGAAATCTAAACAGGCTGTCTGGAGCTGCTTTTTAAAGTGAAGAACTGTTTTCAAGTAATGTGACAATCCATTTCAACTGAATATCTTAAAATAGTTTGCGTTCGCGTAAAGAAGTCTTAACTGCCTGACCTGACAATAAGTTCTTCGTGGGGTGACAGAACTGAGCTATGAAAAGCTGGGGACGCAGAGAACTGATTTTACAAAGGAGGAATGCCCTCACCAGCCCTTTGTGTTCATCCCAGGGGACCTTTCTCCTGCCTTCTCTCATCTCAGGGTTGACCGTATCAGGCTTCTGTGTCCCCGGTCCTCAGTGTTCATCAAGTTAAACAGAAAAACAGGGCTCAGGTCTCAGGAAGCGTAAATTAAAACTCAAATCGAGAAATAGTTTTCCTTACATGAAGTAACTTGAGGTTAATTGTAAGGCAATTAATAGATAGACAGTCCTGGACATGGCAAAGATGGAGACAAACTATGCTCACTACCTCACATGCCAATGCAATTTTTTTTTTCCATATTATGGCAGCTTCTTAGGAAACACGGTTACAGAGAGGAGTAGTCCCAAAGTCTGTTACATAAATCTCAAAGTGCCACGGCTAATGCAAATGCTCTACTTGGCTGCTATTCCTCGGGAGGTAAATCAGAAGGGAGTGTCGAGGAGGAACTTGGTATGAACTCGCTGGGAGCAGAGCATGTGCATCTTCCACTTGGCTTTGAGCAGGAAGGGAAGTGAGACTCTTTCAGACAACTGCATTCAGCAACCCTGGTTAAGTCATGCTTGTCAGATGAGTTGATATATATTGTCCTTCAACATTCATTTTTTGAGTCTACCTTTTTTATGGGCTCACATCTGCTAAGTGTGTAGTGCCCGATTGCAAGAGAGGTCTTACTCCTGCGAAGGAGACAGATTTGTGAACAAAATTTCAATACGGGAGATCTAAAAAATGAACCCAGGCACCTCGTTTTCCAGTCATAGAACAAAAGGGATTCTCCGGGATGGCTATGTTTGTCAGGTGCTGCAAGTGGAATCTTACAAGTGTCTTTATTTTTTTTTTTTTTAATTTCTAGCGCATGGTGATTAAAAAGAAAAGGAACAAAGAGAGGAAAAAAATGGACAGGAAATGGTAAACACTGTGTCATTAATGGTTAGAAGAATGAAGACTGTCTCTTCTTTTTCTAGTAATAATTACCCATCAAAAGCGATTATGTCATTATTTGTCCAAGTCTCATGAACTTCACTAATGGCAATGCTTTCCATATAGTGAAAATTATGTAAAGAGAGGGAAATTGGACCTAAGACTCACCCTCTTAGCTCGGAAGGCTTTCTGCTGTGTCCCTTGCTTGAAGGACAGTGGTTGGGGAAGGGCGTTGGGTTTGGTTAACCAACGACATGTAACCATTATATTACGTTAAAGATTGTAACATTTGGCAGCCCTCTTCATTGTGTCCCTCTTTGGGCTTCTCCCAGAATTTTTTCCCTTTAAGTTAACGAACTATGCTACGTCAGTTTCTTTGCTCCCAGCTGTCTTTTCACACAAGAACTGATTATCAAAGGAAAGAGGGCTTTGGGGTGGACGATCCTTATCTGAGACCCTTTGAGTGAAAAGGAAAGAGGGCTTTGGGGTGGACGATCCTTATCTGAGACCTTTTGAGTCTTAGTTGTCTCATATGTTAAGTAGATTGAAGGAATTTAATGGATGCAGTGTTTCTTTAGAAACGATAAAGGCTATACAAATGCAAGGTGTTATTAGAATATTGCAAAGGCAAGAAGTTTCTTATCAAATTCACATTACCTGGAAAACTTGGAGTTGTCCTTGACTCCCTGATCACCTGCACCTAAAACTTCAGCATATCCCCGATTCTCTTCTGCAGCACCTAGTGTTTTTCTTCCCACTTGTCGCCATCTAGTCCAGGCTCTCATTCCTCCACCGTCTCTCCATCCATCTTCCCCTCTTGCCTTCTTACAGGCAACTGGAGGAGAGTCCTCTCCCGCTGCCCCGAGAACAGCTCACTACCAATCCCAGCATTCCCGCCTCTTCTTCCTCCAATGCCTACCGTCAGCGTTTCCTAGACCCGCCTCTCGCCACCTCTATTTTCCTGATTGGTCAGCACGTGTTCCTCACTCTTAAAAATATATGTATTGTAAATATATGTATATATTTACAACTACAGGAATGTGACTTCAACTGTCTGGTTTTGTATTCCTTTAACTCTTCCAATCAACAGTGATTTTTTTTTTTTTTTCTGTGTCAGGCAGTGTGCTCTGTGCTGATGAGTTAAAGCTCTGTGAGACAGAGGCCTTAGTCCCAAGGCAATACTGGGGAGCGTGAAAGATCTGGATTCGAATCTTAGCTCTGACACTGACCAGGTGTTTGATCTTGGATAAGATGCATCATTTTCGAATCTCAGGTTTCTCATCTGGAATTGTGAGGAGTAAATGTGATAATATGCCTGACCCATATCATTGGTCTTCTGTAAATATTGGTTGTTGTTATCATTATTATTATTAATGAGCCAGGTCAGTCAACTCTTGGAATTCATTCACTGTGAATTGCTAACTGCATTAAAGGAGGGGGCTGGTGGCCCTGCCTGTGACAGACGAGAGGACGGTGTTGGAGAGAACGGGTGAACTACTTCCTACTGATGTCATGAATAATTGAGAAGAATTCGGTGAGCAAAACCAGATAATTCTTGCATTGTGGCTGGTGTGGCTTGGAGAAGCACAGTCACACTCAAGGAGTGGTCATTCTCGTAATCCCCCGGCTGAGAATGTCAGGGTCATCTGTCTGCCTTCCTTCCCTTGCTGCCTACACCTTCCTTCACAGTATGTTTCCCAGTTTGCGCATCATACTTCTGTTTCTGCAAGGAAGCATAGCAGATTCGACTACAGTGTAACTACAGCATAACTCTTTTATTTCCTAAGGTTTTGTAAGTTCCTAGAAGACAGGGAATATTTCATTAATATTTATGCCTCCTGCAATGTTACTATAGTGGATGCTCCAAAAACATGTTATATGTATACTTAAACTGAACTTTAGTGATTCCCCATTGATTATATATATATATATTTTTTCATGGTGACATTGATTAATGAAATCCAGTAAGTTTCAAGTGTACAATTCAACAGTAAGGCATATATATACATTGCATTGTGTGTTCACCACCCATATTTAAATTTCTTTCTGTCACTACATATTTGACCCCTTTTACCACATCTATCCCCATTGATTATCCTATCAGTTACAAACTCAGCCCACAGCCAAAATCCTCCATCAACTTCATCTTCCAGTATTTCCCAGGGCTGCTTTAGACAACTCAGTCTTACGGTCCTGGGAAAATATAATGCTTATTGATTTCCTGTGGTGGAGTAGAAAATTTTACAAGCTTTGGAGCCAAAGACACCTATGCTTGAGGCCCAGCTCTGTTTTTGGGAAAATATGCTTCACGGTCAATCAGAGACTCAGTCTCATTTATAAAATGAGGATCATCAACTGTAAAACTTTCTGTAAAGTGCTTGGAACATAATTAGTTCCCTCCCCATTTTTCTCTGTTCTCTTCTCTTCTGGAGAAGGTATTTTCCTTTTCGTACCTCATACCTACTCACCTCCCCAATTTTAAGGCTGTGTTCACGTCCTACCTCTGCCAGGAAATCTTCCCTTATTATTTAACTCTCATGGATTTCTCCTTCATTCATTAATGTATCAAACATTCATGTAACACCGTCTTCATTTAGTCCTTGGTTACATACTGTTTTATGTTGTTCAATTATTGCATGTATCTGTGATATTATAGATATTAGTCCTGCTCATCAGTATTTCTGGTTCTCTTCCTCGCGGGCACAGTAAGGTTGCACTTCCCTACCTCTTGAAGGTAGTCATGCCATGTGACTTGCTTTGGCCAATCAAGTCAAGCAGATTTGATGAGTGTCACATTCAGGCAGAAGCTGAAGAGTTAGTGCGTGACTCTCTCTCTTCTCTTCCTACTGTTGCAGTGACCTGCCACTCTTCACAAAGATAAGCCTCTGTCAGCCTGGATCCCTGAGGATGACGTGGAGCAGAGTCCTGCTCCCTCCATGACTTATGAAGGACATTAGCATATATGAGAATTTAAGCACTAATTGTTTTAAATTTCTGAAATTAGCATAACTAAGTGATCCTAATCGACCCAGGTGTCTTGTTTCCTGAGTAAGACTAAGCACAAGAACTGAGTCTTCAGTGATTTCTGCATGCCTCATGTAACTCAAGGAGTACAGTGCACATACCAGGCTTTTCGCGTTCATTAAATAAACATGTTTTAATTCACTCATAGCATCTTGGGATTGAAAAGGATAACTAAGGTCATCTAATGACAATATTTATTTGTTTCGATCTCTTCTATAACTTTCCACCTGGCATTTAGTTTGTTTGAACTATTCCAGTGACAGGAGATTCACTCCATTCAAGGCAAATTGTCCATTTTTTTAAAAGAAAATCGTACTAGAAAATTAAGCTTTACGTTGATACAAAATTGATCTCAGTGTAGCATCCTGTCCCTGGTCTGAACTACATCTCAAGCCATAAGGAGAACATTGGCCCATGAGTCCTGCCCTTCACCATGTTGGTACAGAGGGGAGGAGTGGCTTCTTTTTACCTGAAAGAGTTTCACATTAGTGAATTCCATGACCCAGGATGAATTTTCCTCCCTGTTTCCTCAAAAGGCCCCAGGTCCCTCACAGAACAGCTTTTAAACATGTCGCTGTGGCACAGCCATCACATGAAGGGAGGCTTTTTCTTGGCCATCCTCAAGTTGCACAATGTGTTCGTGGGGGTTTGCGGAAAAGCTGGAGTGCTCTGTGATCACACATTGTGAGGACAGATAGTCGCTGTGGGGGATTACACTGATATTTCTCTCAGATGTAATAAAGCAACCTCAGCTATTGGCCACAAAACCATATAGAGATGCTCACTTCACCAGCCCTGACCTCAGCTGTGCTGTGTTTGGCCACAGACCCTACGCTTTCTGCAGGGAAAGTTTCATGACTAATCCTGGAGCCTAAGAAGGCTTTTGCAAGAAGACATGGAGGACCCACTCGCAAGGATGCTGCTGACATGGATCCGAATGGAAGCTGGAGAGACAGTGATTGATTTCTCTGAGCAGCATCGCTGGGCTCTGCGGAGAAGCTGCGTGTTACACACTCAATAGCGTTCACAGCCTCAGAGCTGTTCCAGCCTCAGAGGAGTTTAGAAAGTTGAAAGCTCAGCAGAGGAAATAATATCACAAATGAAATGGTTTTGAACCATAACAAAATGAGTTTTCCTTGGAAACGGTTTTGTTTCTTTAAATCAAAAACAAAACCTCTCAGACTGCAGAAAAACATGACCCAGAGACTAAGGCAATTTTGGGAGCTCGTGTGCTCCTTCCTGCCCTTCTCCTCCTCTCCATTTGTTGGGTCCAGGAGGGATGGAGCAGGGTCTGACTGAAAATGGGTGAGAAATGACTTCTTTGACACCTAGACAGTCCCCAGAAGAGCCTGTGACTTTCTAAGGACAAGAGGTTGGGTTTTTTTTCAGGTAGAAGAAAATAGAAAATAGGATGACTTTATTCTGTCCCCGCCACCACAACAATTTTTTAACCTGTTTACTTTCCAGGCACTGGAGATGTAGCGAGGAGTCAGACTCAGTCCCTACCTTCAAAGTGGGAGAAATACCCTCTTGATAAATATCGGTTTTGTTTTGTATATATAGAACAGCCTACTTTGCATAAAGCAGCTGTCTTAGGGATGATCAACATTCGTAGAATGCCGCTGTGTCAAGAATTCAATATTTCTCACTAAAACCCAGTGGAGGTAGAGGTACCATAACTGTTCTCTCTTTATAGATGGAGAAACCGAGTCATAAACTATCTAAATAATATGCTCAAGGTCACACAGCAAGAGGTGGCACTATGACTAGATGCAGGTCTGTCTGCTTCTATCGCCAATGGATTTTACCATGGAGTTATACACGTACTATTTTATTTAACACCGCCCCCGCCCCCCGCAACAGATTTGGTAGGTAGGAATAAATATCCTTTTTAAAAAAAATAAAAAGAAAATGGAGAGAGACAGATAAGTAATAACTCGCCCAAAGTGTCACATCTAGTGAGTGGCAGAGCCAGGGCTTGCCCCCAGATTTGTTTCCAGCAGTAAGCTCTGGAGGACAGCTCTCGGCAGCTGGCCAGGACAGACCTATTTTATCAGACATAGATGGGACTTTCCATATCAACCAGCACCCAGCACAGGGCCTGGCATGACCACCCTCTCTGTAGTTGTTTGTTGAATACAATGTAACTTAAGCTCTACTACAAGTTTCCCATAGATGAGAAAACACGGAAACTCAGAGAGGTGAGTGACTTGTTTCAGTTTGCATAGCTGGCAAATGCAGTTAACTAACACTGGAACGTAAGAAGGCTTTTGCAAGAAGAAGAATATCAGAGCCTGATTGTTGTAACTGAGGTGAGGCAGCATATCTCGTGTTCACCAAGATAGAGACTAAGTTATATTGTGGGTGTTTGTGTGTGTTTCTATTGATATGACCGAGTTTCGTGGCTGAAAGGTTTATGAAACAGAGGTTTATTTCTTGTCCATGCTGCAACCCTGTAGGCTGATGGGGGACTTAGCTCAGCCTGGTCACTCAGGACCCAGGCTGACAAGGGCTTCACCATCTTACCATTTCCCCATCTCAGCACCAGACTTTGGGGTTTGCCGCAGCAGGGGAGGAGAGCACGGAGAACGGCACACCGGTGCTTCAATGCTTCACCAGAACACAGCCCACGTCACTCCACTCACTTCGCGCTAGAAAAAGCAAGTGAGCTGGCCACTGCCAACTCACGGAGGCCACGCATTGCAGTCCTCCGTCATGCCTGGAGGGAGCAGGAATACCGAGGCTTTCCACGTCCCCTCCCTTATTCTATTTGTTCATTAAAAAAATTTTATTATGGCAAAATATACATAACATAAAATTTACCATTTTCTCCATTTTAAGTATACAGTTCAGTGGCAGTAAGTGCATCTGCTCTGCTGTGCAGCAGAATCAACTTGCTGTAAACTCGAGTGCTAAGGACCCTAGTTTCTATCTTTTTCACATTTCTGCATATACAGAACTGTATCTAGCAGCTCCTGCCACCCTTCCTGTGCAGGCCATGGGAGTCACTCTGAAACGCCATCCCCTGCTCTGTAGGAAGGGGGCACTCGTATTTGCATGAGAGGATAATCATACCCAAATCCTTTCATTGGTGATAGAAACTGAGAGAACAAAAATAACTTGAAATAACAATATAAATTTCTATGGATTACATTTCTCTAATACAATTGCAGATTCATAAGTCTAAATTAATAGTATCATTAAATATTTCCTAAGGCCTCTTGTTGGGAAGCCATTCTATGAGCCTGGGTTTCCCGCTCACTTGGCTTCCTAGTCGTTCAGCCTCATCTTAGAATGAAATAGAAAAAGGGAGAAGAGAGATTGACATGTATCTGTTTTGCTGTTGCACTAGGGTGGCTGTGCCATTTGGTATAATTTTTCTGTTGAGATTAGAAGTTGACATCTCAACAAGCGTAAGGTCTTCACAGCTTCCCATTGGGATGTAACAAGTAGGGTCACTCTACAAATATGTTCTGTATCCAAATACAACTTCCTTGGGACTCTAGAGATCATAGAAGGATGGTGAGGTGGAGGGAAGCTTAATTTAGAGAATCTATTCAGCCATTTGTTCCGAAAATTTTCACCAAGCACCTTATGCCAAATTCAGTGTGGGATGCTGGAGTAGCTAAGTTGAATCAGATGATTCCTGCCCAGTAACTCGTAGTCCAGGGGAAGGACTCAGTCTCTCTGGGTATGCATGACCCTGCCTACTCAGAGGTTGTGCCTTAATTCAGAGTGACCCCTGCCTCCTGGCACCACACAGCCACATCTTATGAGAAGATGCTCTGAGGTACCCATCTCTGTTCATGGAAAAAGGCCTAGACCTTTCTGTTTCATTCACATCTTGACCCCACATTCTTGCTCTGTCTCTGCATTTACTTGGGACTTGATCTCCAACTAGATCTTTTTTTCAGGCACAGGCCAGGTGTCAACTTCTTTATCTTGATATTCAAGCATCTTTCTGTAGTCATCGTTTTACACTCATGTCCTGGATCTCTCCGCTCTTCTCTGCACCTGGTCACTTCTCTTTCTGACTTAGTCTGGCCCCCCTGGATTCCCTCCTTACTTTTATCATCCTGGCGGGTACCACCTACCTGGCCTGGCTCCTTCTCTAGGGGAGGGTTAGATAGCTGCACAGTCAGTTCTTGAATTATAAATTAATTTCCCTCTGCTGCTGAGCTGAAGTTGAAACTGCTTTCTTCCTACTATTAGTAGCTGTGTGCTGAAGAGTACTGATATCAGCTCATTTTATTACTAGTCCAAGGGAAACAGTCATGGAAAGAGAAGCAAGCGGCTGCATCTGTGTCTGTTCATGTCTTTATTGATGCTTTGTGAAGAGGCACAGGAGCACTTTCTTTGCTTTATCTCCTTTGGGCTACCTATAAGGCCACGCTACTCCTTATGAATAAAATAATGTAAAGTATCATTTCCAATAATATGACTGGCAGATATTTCCCCCCCTCCTTAACACCTACTAATAATACCCCACAGAACTAGCGTTCTATAGAACACACTCTCGGAAAAACTGAGCCAACTCTAGCTGTCTTTCCAGAGATTCTGTGATTGCCATTAGGTTTAGATTCGCTGTCAAACAAATCAAGGTAACACCATACATAAAATGCCAAATGTATATGAGCCAACCAGTCATTGATGTCAGATGAGTTAAAATTCTTTTTGACTCTTAATGATTACACATTATGCTCCACATGGCTGCCTGGGTGATTTTTCTAAAGTACAAATTGAAGCTTCACAGGCTTACCATTGCCTATGGAATAAAACCTAAATTCTGCAGAACAGTGTTCAAAGCCTGTCATGAGTGACTCCTACTTACTTTTCTAACATCATTTTTCTTCTGGATATCCTGGACTTTGTCCAAGCCACCCTCCTTCACATAGCCAGTATTCCATGCTTTCCTTTGCCTCTGTGCCTTTGCAAATGCGGTTTTCTCTGCCTCGGACTTTCTTTCGCCCTTGTCGAACGCTCTTACTCAGCCTCTAAGGCTCAGCTCAAATGCGCCTCCTGTAAAGGGCCTTCCTTGCCTCCATACACAGAGGTAAGAGGTTTCTCTTACCTGATAGTACCTGATATCGCCAGTGTCACCTACCATTTATCACATTCACATCCTTTCCATTTACTCACTAATTGGATTGTGTCTGCTTTTTCCCCTTGACTGTGAGCCCTCAAAGGGCAAATCCTCTTCTTTATTCATATTTTTGACCTCAGTGTCTGGCACATAGTAGGAACTTAATATGTGTTTGTTGAAAGAATAGACGACGAAATGAAAGAACGATCAGAGTAGAGGATGTTACTGCTTGGTTACAGGTTTGTAGCTGGTGTTTGATAGTCCCGGAATAAAGGAAAATGGTCTCAGTGTTGCTTGGTCACCAGTTGATATTTCTTACCTACAAGGAAAAAAATGAAACACATGAAAAACGTTGCTGGATGATGCAATCCTTAAAGAACAGTGGGACTATTCAGAGAAAGATACCAGGGAGGCGCCTGGTGTTTCCTCATGAAGGACCTTGCTTCTCCCTCACATCCAATCTTCTCCAGTACCCATCACTTCTCTGTCTTTGACTTCTTCCCTAGGCTTTTAAGTATATTCAAACATTCCATGTTAAACAAGAAAGTCAAACAAAAAAGCTCTACTCATGCTTGAAGTTCTAGCTCTCATATCCATGATAAAACCACCTGGGGACATGATACCCAGATCATGTATTTTGATTTCCTAAAGCCACTTGACAGTGTAGCTCCTGAAAGCCTCGCAGACAGGATGGAAAAAGTGGGTTAAGAATTATTTGACGATCGAGTTTAAAGAGCGCAGGTTGTAGATCGGCATTAATCTGGGGGCAGGTCTCGGTGATACGCCAGGCAGTTCTCTTCCACGGGCTCATCTTCCTTCCAGCTCCCTCCTCTGTGTTCTATTGTTGCCAGTCTGGCTTCTTTCCAGCTTCCAGTACTTTCTGCGTTCTCCTCCCCACCAGACCTTTTCCAGAAGGCCACTGTCTCTGCCTGGAAACTTCTTTGCTTTTCCTCCTCACCTCACACATGCCTTTCTCCTCAGCCAGGTCAAATCCCTGTCTTGTGGTGCTCATGGCCCCACATATGTCTGTTTGTAGCACTCATCATGGTTGGAATTTCATTTATTTGTGGGTTATCTTTCTCCATCATTGACTGATTTTTCTTACCAGTGTATTCCCAGGTCCTATATAGCCTTTGGGTTAGATGAACAAGTAAATGAATAAAAGTGCCAAAGTTCGAGTTAAACAAACGCAAGACCAGGATTCTGTGGGAGGCAGCCTGGGGTCCAAAGATGGAGTTAGTGCTCAGACGAAGTGAGTTTGCAATGATTTCCTTGCACCAATATGCCGATGTGTCTTTCCAAGGGCCCTGATTGGCCTGAAGCTTCCTCAAGTCACCATTCTCTGACAGTTGAGAAGATTGATCAGTACGTTGGATTACCAAATCAAGATTCAGATAGAAAGACGAGTGGTCATTCAAGTTATTGAGCATCTTATTAGTCCCATGCTGTAACCTCTAGGGGGAGCTCAAGGCTACCCCTCCTCTTCTCTGGCAAGGTGACCAGAATAGAAGGGGTGGGGCTCTTAGTCTGAGGAATAATGCAATTACAAATGGAGCCGGATTGAACACTCTTTTATTCACCTCATTTCACACAGTTCGATCTTTCTTTTCCTTTTCTTTTTCTTCCCTTCTATGTTTCCCATCAGATGGACTTTGAATGAGTTCACAAAAGTCCTACAAAGGTCACGAGTGCTCCAGTTCAGGTTGACAGGGTGGGAGACATTATAGGGATTTGGGGGCCAATGCTATAATTAGGAGTGAAGATCAAGTTTTTGCCTGGTGCATTTCTGGTGCCTTTAATCTTTAAGCTGTCATCGTGGTGGGAGGCAGTGGTAGATGACATTAAGAACACGTCAGCGAGCCAGGCGCTGTGCTAGGCTCTGGAATACCATGAGTTAGACATCATTCCTGCCCACAGAGACTTCACGTCTCACCATTTAGTCAGCCACATGTCTATGTTTAACCTAAATCATCCCTGGCAAAAATAAAAGATGAAGGAGTCCTGGCTTAATAATAGTAGGAAAACAAAACAAAACAAAACAAAAAAGTTATAATTTACCATAGACTCAGAATGAAAATCTAGAGTGATGTGGCAGCTGAAAAAATTTTGGTAATTTTAGGCTCCGTTAATAGAAATATACTATGTGGATCAAAAGAGTTAATAGTGCCATTGTAATTAGTGCTGGCCAGTCCACATCTGGAGTATCATGTTTCCCTCTGGACACCACATTTGAAGAGAAGAACATGGACAAATTAGAGTGCGTCCAGAGAGGACTGACCAGGACAGCAAGGGGGGCTGGAAAGCCTCTCGAACAGGGATGGTTGAAGAACCTGGGAATGATCAGCCTGGGAAATCAAAGACTTAGGTGGGGGACATCATAGCTATTTTTTGAAGATTTGTCATATGGGAAAGAGCATGGGCCAACCCCTCGTGCTGCTGCAGAGAACACTTCCTGGGGACAGTACTTGGGTGAATGGTGAGATGTTGAGAAAAGAGTTTTAGTTCGACACGAGGAGAAACTTTTCAGCATCCGGGCTGCCTGGCAGCGGACTGGGCCTTCTCTTCCCTTAGCACTTTGCTTTCTTGTCTCCTTTCCTGCCTCTCTTTCTCAGGGTGGGCGCTGGTTTGCAGGTTCTTCCCGCACAATCTCAGTTCTCTGAGCCTTCTTGGTCTCCCTAATGGGAGGAACCCCTAGAATTTATTTCTGTGCAAGTGGAAAGTAACATTGACAGCTACCACTAAGCTAAGCACTTTACAGTGGTGATAGTGAATGCTTAACACAAAGTAAGAGGTAGATCTGATTAACATTTCATTTTACAGATGCAAAGCTTAGATTGCTTGCTCAAAGGCACATATCTAGTTCTATGGACTGAATGGTGAGCCTTTAAAATGCGTGTGTTGAAGCCCTAACTCTCCATGTGGCTGTTTTTGGAAACAGGGCCTCTAAGGAAACAATTAAAGTTAAATGAGACTTAAATGTCCTGGTAAGGACACTAACCCTCCTGATCATAAGGCTGGGGCTCTGATCCAAGAGGGTTAGTGTCCTTATAAGAGTTCTTCCTTCCTCCCTCTCCCCTCAAGCCAGGAAGAGAGCCCTCACCTAAAATCAGATGGGCCAGAATCTTGATCTTGGACTTCTCAGGCTCCAAAACTGTGAGAAAATAAATTTCTGTTGTTTAAGCCACCCAGTCTATGGTATTTCATTATGGCAGCTGGAGCTGACTAATAAAGCTAGTGAATGCGAGAGCCAGAATTTGAACCCAGGAATTCCACTTCCACAGCTTACTCTCCTAACCACCTGCTATACTTGCCTCTCCTCTACCAAAATGTAAATTCATAAACAAAATAAAACAAACCAAGTGGATTAAAAGTTTGGACCAAAGTGGATTAATGGAGTAGGGTCCTCGTCCTCCACTCCAGTGAAAATAAGGGGTAAAAGCGTAGGGCAGAGATAAATATGTAGCTTGCGTGGATGTGTTGAAGGTAGTGGGGCTCAGTGTGTTCCCTGGTCCTGTCGCTCCTTGCCACCTGAACTCTGCACTGTGACTATTAAAAGAAAACAGTTCTCAGATCTACCCCGTGGTCCAGATGGTCTGCACATGCCACCAGGCTAAGCCCTCTTTGTTCAGTGGAACAGTTGGGATTCTGATTTAAATATTGCCTCCTTTTTCTGACACTTTCCCCTCATTCCACTGGGATCTGAGTATCCCATTTTAATTGTGTCTTTATTGCTTTACGCAGGACAAAGCCTTTTATAATGAATAACAAAATTGAAAGGACTTTTTCCTTTTAAAAACCTCTATGACTCACCAAATACACACAAACCACAACCCAATAAAGCCATGATTAAAGTCTCTGTAGAATAAATCTCTCAATGAGTAGAGTTTTGCATTCTGTTACCGCAGGCATCCAAACCCTTTGATGTATGTTGGGCCCTCTTGCTCATAGACCTCTGTCATATCATCACTTTCCCCAGCCATGAATCTCATGCCAGTGGGATTTCTCAGTGGAGAAGTCTTGTCCAACAGGAGGTACAAAGGGAAGGCTTCCTGGAACAAAAAAAGTAGGGAAAAATCATGAAAATGGCCAAGTGAAAGGTAAACCCAGAAGGAGAATTTCATCAGCAAATAGCTTTCCCAGCTGGAATCCTTGCTTGTGCTAAATCCAGAGGCTGCTGGAATAAGTGAGCAAGACTGATTTAGAGGATATTTTGCCCACATTTTGGTCTTTTGGCTCTGTTCTGTATAGAAGCATGTGGTAAAGTAAAAATAAAAAAAGAAAATCCAAGTCTCTGAAACAAAATATTTTCCAGATATAAATTTATATTTACCACCTGAGGCTGTGAGTTTGTGGCACCAAATACCTAGATGCGAACCAGAGAGATTCCCTGAGTTATCTGAATATAAGATTCTGTTATACATGTACAATATTTACTTTGATTTTATTTCTTCTAGCAACTATTAATTCAGAGAGAACTAACTGGCCATCTGTTCTGATAAACTTTAGGTGGCTTGAATTCTTCCCAATTTTTTCTAGAAAAGCTTCTCTTAGGGCAGTTGAAAGCCTCCTTCTTTTGGCGTGTCTATGATATTTTCCTGAAAATACTGATGTTTTTACTTGAGGAATAAAAGAGAGATTGTAATTACAGCAGCAACTGTTGTAGATTCGGAAGGAGCCAACTAAAAAGAGAAGGACTAGAACTGGTTGTTATTTTTAAATGACATTCTTCAAATATGACAAACTGTAAATAAACTGTATATTGCCCTTGAAGGGTTAGAGTCAGAGGTGGAAATTCCACATATGGCCATCAAGGGATCTGGTTTGGGGTTTTCAAATGCTTCAAGACTCCTAACATGGTTTGGCTATGGAATTTATCTCCTTAAAGCTGAAAGAAGACAGACTCTGAGACTCATGGGCACTCCTTGTTTTACACACTTAACTGTGGCATTCTTCATTTTTACAACCATTGCTGAGAGTTATATCGAGTATTATGTAAACTGTCCCGGGTGTAGTCAAAACAGCCCTTCCGGGAAGTTTTAGGACAGTCCAGAAGGTCTGACGCTGCTGAGGGTGACTTGTCATCCCTCTGTTATCAAGATGAAAAAACTGAGGGTCAGAGAAGAAAAAAATCTTGCTCAAGTTTATTTTGAGAGGGACAGACTCTGCATCAGGCCTCCATCATGGCGCTTTGCTGGTCACTGGCCCTTTTTCTACGAGTGGAACTGAGCCTGGTGCCAAGTGGCAGATGACTTTCTCTCTGCCTCACCACCAAATATGCCTTCGAGACCTGCCTGCCTCCTTGTCTGGCTGCCCTTTGGGATGATCTCTACCTCCTGGAGGGTTGGTCATAGCCCCCATCATGTTCTTCCCAATATTCAGAGAAGTTGAGGCTGCCCCTTCCTGACTTCTCCCTATCAAAGACAAGAGCACTAACCATGTGGGACACTGACCCAGGAGCATAAGGCAGTGATTGAATTCCCGCTGGCTGGAGCTAGAGCCAGGATCGTTGTGCCCAGTCTGGCTTAATCGGGACTCTGAGAACCAGAGAGATGAGTCTGGTCACAGTTCTTAAGTGCGACTGAGGCCTAGACATGGGAGGTGTGACTTCCTTCACAAAGGGATGTAACTAGACAAAGTGGTGTGACTTTGCTACTCAAGAGCATGGTCCCTGGAGCAGCATCGTGGGCCTCGCAAAAGGGTGCTTGTTAGGAAGGCAGGACCTCAGCCTCCCACTCGCCACCTACTGCATTGGATCCCCAGATAATTCAGGTGATCGTTCACGTTTGAGAAGCACTTCCCTGGAGAACCCAGGGAAGGCTCAGGTCTAGGGGCCAAGAGCTTGAAACTCAGTAGGGATGTGGTGGGAGGTCAGGAACAAGCCGGTGGAGGCCAAGGTGAGGGGACAGGATGGTTGCTGCCCAGCCGTGCCCCAGAAGATCCAGGCTCCCACCTGGGTGTCACCCCATCAATGCGCCATTTCTGCCAAAAGGAAAATGGACCTACTGATTCTTGCTGTTATAGCTGAAAAGTTGGTGCCTAGATGCTGAGTCCAGAGCCTTGCTGTGCACTTGGGGAATCGTTACCGCCAGCCTCTGCAGAACGTCTGGAATGAGCTCTGCTCGCAGCAGCCTTCTCCTGGCAAGAGTTAATGCTAAGGTGCAGCCGAAGGAATGCGAAGGCTGGAGAGCCAGCTCGCGGGATTGCTATTGCAATCAGAGGACGCCCGAGTCAGAGCTCCGAAGTCCTTTGAAGGGATGCCAGCGTGGACACATGTTTCCAATTCTCATATGCAATCTTGAGACAGTGTGCAAGTTGCACTTTTATTATGTCAAAGTGAAAAGAATGGTGAGGGCGAGATAAAGGGGGAGAGGCCGCCGAGCTGGAGGCTGCCCTTCGCTGTGGCACCAAATGTGAGCGAGGCGTCCAGCAGGCCTCCAGCACAAGTCCCTCCCTGGAGCAGGGGCACGTGGCGCCCACTCTGAGGGCCTCTCTTTTTCCTACTTATTTTGGGGGTCGAGGAAACCCAGCTGATAAGGCTACATGGAGGAAACCCCAACGTTGGGAAGTGATTTGACCAGCTCTTTGGCATTTGGTCTGAATACAAAGATTTGGTGGAGAGCATATGGGCCGAGTGTCCACCCACAGGACTTCACGTGGTTAGCCTTTGCGTTTTCCCAAGATCTGTCCTTGCAGGAGAAGCTAATTCCTTTGCTAGCTCGTAGCTCAGAAGGAGGCGGGGGGACAGAGGTGGCTCTTCTCTCTCTCCCAGCCAGGCCTGGACAACCTCTTGGGTGCGTTTTACGTTGTTTTTAAATCTGGAAGAAGTCCCAGAACAAATGATAATTTCACTCAACTTCTTTTTCCAAACACAGTTCAGAAGTTATTTCCTTTGGGAAGTCTTCCTGGGTTTACTCTTCCAGCCCAATCGCCTCTTATCACTGTAGCCATCATCCGGAATGTTTATTTGCACTAATTTGTTGTGCTTTGTTTTTACGTCAGTGTGTGGGTGCATGAGAATGAAGAAAGTCACTTCGTTGCTGCTTCTTAGTGCTCAGTGGCTCTCTGTGTGGATTTATTTGTATATTGTGTCTATACGTGGACATATATGTATGTACATATACATACAGCTCTGTATATTTACATGTGTTTTATATACAATAATTCGCTCTATGCCAAACACTGGACTAAGTGCCTGACATCTTACCAGAGTGGGTTCTATTATCATCATCCACATTTTCCATCTCAGAAAACTGAAGGGCAGAGAGATAGGTAATTAGTCCACCATCACTCAGCCAAGATAATGGTGACCACGGCAGCCTGACCATGCTCTTCACCATGACACCACCCTCTGAAAGGTGCTCGGATGACTCCCACGCTGTGGCCTCAGAAAGGACCTTGTCTTCAAATCAGACCATTAACGCAATCATTTCTGACACAGGGCTTGCACAGTGTGGGGATGGCGGCGGTGGAGAAAAAGATGGGAACTAAATTCTGTCTTACCTGCCCTAAGGTTTTGAATGAATGCCTGTCACTGGCAAGATTGGGTCCAGGTACTGAAGGGACACAACGGAGGGAACGCACCTTTGAAGTAAAAGAGCAGTCCTGGGTGGGACAAAAGTTCTTTTAGAGCGGCCGCTGGAGCGGGGGGGTGGCGGGGCACCCAACTTAATCTTGGCCCCAGGCCCCTGAGCCATCTCCACAAACTCAGGTGAACTTTGAAAAGGTCAGAGCTTTTCCTTTGCAGACCCAAGTAAATTGGAGCAAAACAGAGCCCACGTGCTTGACGCGTGGAAAGTCTCAGAGCCAATGGTTTATAAACTTGCCAAAGGCTGGGGGAGTAAACACATCCCAGAGAACCGTGGAGCAGTTCTCTGGCAGCGATGCATGAAAACAGAAAGCACAGCCCTCCAGCACTCTCCCTAAGGTGGTCCAAGTTTTAGAACTCAGAGGCTTGCCCAGGCTGATCCACACTGACTGCTTAGGACCGTGTGGACACATAGCGAGCTCTCGGTAAATGCTCGTCGTCATTGCTAGTATTGCTTGTCACAGAACAAACCTATGCCACATTTATAAAACTCTGTCCATGAACCTCCTGGTCTGTTGAAAGTTGTTCCACCCAGTTCTAACATCCTTTCAGTGTTTCTCAGCCAACTCTATTTTTCAAAACTAAAATGTATTACACACTTCTTAAGCACCAGGCACTTACATATATTTATACATATTATCTCATTTAATTATCTCCCAGCTCTCTGAGCAAGGAGCTGTTGTTATCCTATCTCACAGATGGAGAAACTAACACTCCGAAAAGTGAAGCAACTAGTCTAAGGTCACATAGCCTAAGAGGGAAGTATCTCGCTGGTCTGACTCCAAAGCCCACGCACTTAACCACTACGGTAGAGCCTCTACAATCCAGGTGGCCTTCTTGAGCCCAGATTCAAGTCAAATCTGAAGCTGAAGAGCTGTTGGTCTTGCTCTTACCCTTCTGAACCTGGCTGTATTCCATCATGTCCACTGGCCAGAGGCTTTCCCATGCCCAGTGGGCACATCTGCCAACAAACAATTGTTTAGCGACTACCAGCATAGTTGTTACTCTCCTGCGATCGGCACAGGGATTGTTAAGTTTAGAACAAATCACTTTGCCTTCCACTTGCATGGGACATGGCTGTTTCCTTTCAAACACGTGGCTTTGCTCTGTGTTTTTAACTCTGGGCTACAGAAATGGTTATTTTCATTTCACAGCTGCAGGATCTGAGGTCACAGAGGAAGCGGTGGCTCGCCAAGCCTTCAGGGATAGGAATGGGGAGCTGGGCCTGGAACCTAGCTGTGCTGACACCATGCCCAGCGCTTACACTGTCACTCGGGCTGCCTCCTGGGCACCAGGGGCCTGGGCTTCCTACTCTTCCATTCGGGCCTGTGGGGGAGACTCCACGGTCACTGCCGAGTTGGGACGCTGTGCTCTGGAGGGCCCACACTTCCACTCAGTTCTGCTGCCCCAGCCTAACTGTCCCTTTTCTCCAAGCAGTGGAGAACATGTGGCCCAGGAGGGGCAGACCCTGTCCCTCTGTCCCCTGCACTCCAGGTCTGGGGCAGACCCTCCTCCGTCATGCAGATGACGCCGAGGAGCAAGCGGTGAGATGAAAGGACATCCCTGGGCTCCATGGGAATGAAAATAGCCATTAGGTCTGCTGCTGAACATCTGTCCCCCACCGGGGGACTTCTGTGAGGGGGGACAGCAGATGTAGGGGAGGCTGGGGCCCTGGCCGGAGAGGAAGGGTCAGAGGGACACGCTTGGAACATGAGCTAGCGTCAGGCACCGTATTGGTTGAATCAGGAATTTTGCACCAAGCTTCGCTAGGAGAGCTGGACTGTGTCGGGCCGGGGCCAGCTGGGGTATGCTCTCGTGTTCCTTTTTGTGCTGGGGGGACGCCTTCCAGTGACGGACGCTGCTGAGGGGAAGGGATCCGCTCTGACCTCTGGGCTTTGGGGGACCCCTGGCAGGAAAACCTCAGTGAGGCAAGTGAAGGCAACGTTTGCAGGATGTGCAGCTGCTGTTCCACAGCAGAACATAACGGGCGGTTTTAAACTTTTTTTTTGTTTTCATGTGTTCAAGTATCTGGGGCCCGGTGACCCAGGCCAGCCTCTCAGGGGGCAGCCTGGGTGGGTCTGAAAGCCAGAACTGTCCCCTGTGGAGGAGCGGGGGCCAGAGTCCGTGTTGCAGTAACCACCAGGCTTGGGGTTGTTTTTGGATCATGCTGGTTCTGTTCAGCCAAACTGATCATCCCGGAGGTGTGTCAGAACACTGGCTCCCAGGGAGTGACTCTGGGGACAGGGCCTAGAGCAAAAGCTGTCATTGAGGAAGGCAGCAGTGTTGGTAGGGGGCTGCCTTCCCTCTAGGCGGGCAGGTGAGTCTGAGACTCGCTTTGCAGGTCCCGGCGTCTTGCAGTATGGAGTAGCTTCCCAGACTCTCCACGCTGGTGCAGACCAAACCTTCCAGCCTGGGAGCCTCCCTCGCCAGCCCTCACTCACCGCATCCGGGGCCCAGAAGGCCTGTCCAGCTCTAGGAGGAAAGGGCTTGTAAGAGATGCCAGGAAGGTCGAGGCCACTGGCACTGGTGCCCAGTAAAGAGCCACAGGCACAGGTCAGTGGGAGGGCTCCCTGCCGCAGCCTTTATTTGACCAAGTATCTCAGCACAGAATGTTCTGGTTGGTGTTTCTTTAACATAAATCTTTACTCCAACTGCAGTAGCTTTGATAGGAAAAACAGGCCACATTTCATCATGCTTTTACCCTAATCAAATGTCTCTTGTGCCAAAGCTCTCTATGTTTCTAATTTGCCCTATTTGGATTGGATTGGGGGTGGGGTGGGCCCGAGTTAGAGAAATAAGTATGACCATTTGCTTTTTTTATCAGAGGGACAATTTGGGCCTGCTCTCATAAAAACTAGGGTAGACATTTCACCCTGGGGGGAATGGAATGGGTGGGAAAGCAAAGTTCCATTTCAGTGTAAGTGATCTGTCTGGGGAGGAGTTGGAAATTGTGCCTTCGTGGAAAATATAAAACCAACAAAAAAAGTTGCAGGGGAAGGTGGCAGCACGCAGCTGAGTGGAGCCCCGCGCCAGGCTGTACCCTGCAGTCCCTCTGTCACCTCTGCCTCTCTCTGAGATGAGATGCTCTTGGCATAGTCAGTGTTCTTGAGCATATCCCCCCATCTTTCCACCCCCCTCCCCAAAAAGAAGACAGCCAGGGTGCTAGAGGCAGGGGAGGCTGGCGCACCTTCCTCTTTCTCTGCCATGCTCCCTTCCCGCACCCCCTCTGCTCCCCTCTCTCTCTCCTGTTTGTGTCCCCTGTCAGGGAGGAGCAGAAAGCCATTGTTCCCTGCTGGCCTGGCCCACCCTGCCTGGTTTATCTGCGTTGGTTTTACTCCATTGATCTTTGTCTTTTCTTCCCCGACCATCTTCTCTGAGGGTCCCATGACATGACCCTGTCTACCTTTGGTCACTTGTGGAATAAACTGTGTTTCAAAGTTCTTTCCAGGCCGGTCTCTGGCTCTCCTGAGTACAAGCTGACGTTGGGGCGGTTGGAAGTTGCCGTAGGGCTGTTAGTGGGTGGCAAGCGTGTTGGAGGCCCTAACAGTTCCTCTGGTAGTGACGCCTTTCTGCAGGAGGCCACTGGAGGGAAAGCTAGAGGACCAGCCATTAGTATCAAGGCAATCGTAACATGAAATCAAGTAGACGGGGACAGGCCTCAGGAGCTTATTTTGTTACGACTCTATCAGACAGCTTTTCAGCAAAAAGCAGATCTCCCCCTAGAAGCGAGCCAGCCTCACAGGTCCTCGGTGCGAGCTCCCTCCTATCTATAGAGTACATGGGTCCCTCCAGGACAGAGCCTTCTGATGAGGCCCCACAAACGTCCCCAGTGGAGCAATCAAGGCTTGTGGATCCAGGCTGGGGGTAGGTAATCCAAGGATTAGGTGGTTTTGGCTGTGGAATGCAGAACGAAGTTGCAAGCCAGCCGACTTCCCTTCCTAATCACAGCGGCTTAGGCTAATATCTGAGACCAGGGAGCCTTCCCTGAAGTCGCAGGCCGGGCTGGGGTGGACTGGGGTGCACTGGGGTGGGCCGGGGTGGGCTGGGGGTTGCAGGCGCGCCTGAGAGGGAGCCAGGCGGTGCTGTGGACAACCTACCCTGTGTGTCCCCACACTGGCAGATGGTCCCCCAGGGGAAAATGACTGAAGTGCCGGCACACAGGATGCTTCCAAAAATTTAATAAATAATGATTTTTTAAAACTGTATAAACTATAAATTACCATGCAGTCCTTATAATTTAAAATAATTTACAGGCTGAGGTAGGGAGGGGCCCAGGAG
>NW_006442103.1:14003159-14003916 GCF_000325575.1 Pteropus alecto
GATGAACCGCCAGGCAGCCTTCTTGTCGTCCATGGTCAGCGCCTTGACGAAGGTGTGAGTGGTGGTGCAGTAGGAGTTCCAGTGCTTGGCGTCTATGCCCCGGCACCCGCTGTCCACGGGATTGGGGTCCCGGCACTTGGTCTCAAAAAAGTACTGTTTGAACACACTGTTGTTGATGTTCACCTCTCCCAACACCATCACCTCCTTGCCCTTGATGTCCGTGGCTGTGGTCTTGTCCCCCACCCACACGCTGATGCTGTCGCACACCGAGAACTCCCCCCTGTGGAAGACGGGGTGCGTCGCGGACCGCTTGCTCCTGTGAGTCCTGTTGAAGGGGGCAGAGCCACCGGCCTCCACGTCCAGATGCTGCGCGGCATCCGCATCCGCGGTGACGGGAGGGGGCTGAGTGCTGAATAGCACGCGGGGCGAGCGCAGTCGCCGCTTTTTAAAAAGTTTGGGGTCCACAGTGATGTTGTGGGTCTGCCCGGCCACCCGGGCGGCTATCGGCCCGGCTGGGGCTCTGTGGGCTCTGCGGAGGGCTGTGTCAAGGGAATGCTGGAGGGTAGTCCAGTGGGCTTGGGGGCCGGCGTGTCCTGCTGGGACATTGCTCTCTGCCTGTGGTTCTGCCTGGATGCCGATCAGAAGAGCTGTAATCAGAGTGTAGAACAACATGGACATTACGCTATGCACCTGAAACGAAACAGAAACGGGGGTTACTCACGGGGCGCTCTGCTGTCCAAAGGCAGCTCCTGGGTCG
>NW_006442103.1:14003926-14015900 GCF_000325575.1 Pteropus alecto
GCGTCGTAAGGAGGTTTCGCCCCACAGTCTATGGGCAGGCGACCCTGGAAGTTACCATTCCAACCGAGACACTTTTGAGAGTGGAAGGGGGTGCCAGCAGGAGTGACACGGGGACGACAGGCATAAACGGGGCGGGTCAGACAACCTGGGTGTTTGGTCACCCCATCCGAGGGGTGGGCTTTTCTGTGAGGGTGCAGAGCCCCTGAAACTCTGCCCTGCGGCCTGGTGTGAACTTGGGAGCATCATTTACAGGATCTTCCCAGTCCTCTGCCTGCCAGCTTGAGGCCGCTGCGTTAAGGCCGCACATACGCTCGTGTGAGCACCAGCGAGGCAGGCGGGGTGTGATGGACAGCTCTCCCGGCACTGAGGCACGCCCAGTGGCCTGACATCCCTGGAAGGCAGTGGGAAGGGCTGCCCGGGACTTGTTGCGAAGCCTTAGCATGAGCACACCCCCTTCGGACAGCAGCCCTGCCTCAGCTCTGAAATCCGGTGACTCAACGCTTATCAGGAATCCACGGAGCGGCATCTTTGGCCAAAAAATGTATAGCTCTGGGACCGTCTTAGTCCATCTATCCAGCCAGTAGCCCTCACATATAAGCATGGCACTGATCATGTTTCCTCTCTGTGTGATGTTTTAAAACTTTTCAAATGCGTTCACTTCTAATTTCTCCTTAGTGTGTGAGTTAGGTTAGAATTTATCATCTCTCATATACAGGAAAGTGATTCACAGAAAATTAACCAGTAGGCTTAAAGTCACTAATGGACACTGGAAGAGAAATAGAACCCGAACCTGACCCTCTGCTGAGCCGCCCCCACCCTGTCATCCTTCTTTCCTTCCTCACTTCATCTTTCATTCTCAAACACGTCTTTTCTTTTTATTATTTGTTCTCATGTGAGTATAGACCAAATGGCATAAATCTTTCTGTCCCCAAGAGGCAGTACGAGTCCCTCTTGAACATGTGACGGACAGGGCTCTATATTGCATATAGTTGCCCACCTGTGACCACCCCCTGGGTCAAGTGACTGTAGAACTTGCTCTGTCCTTGAGCTCGCGTCGGGTGAGCTCCTAGTCACACTCTGGATATGTATCGAGTGTCACCTCCTCCGTGAAGCTTCCCCAGATCTTCTTGGTAGGTTTAGGGGCATCTCCTACAGAGAGTGTGCAGACTTGAATTCTCTCCCTTCCCGCATCTCTCCTCCCCATGCCCACAGGTCATTCTGCTCCTTGCCCACTTGTCCAGCTTGGCACAGATACCACCTTCTTTTTGAGACCTTCTCAGCTCACCCCAATCAAGAGTGATCTCTTTCCATTCTCAGCTTCAAAAGTGTGCGTGTGCATGTGTGTGTGTGTGTATATGTGTGTGTGTGTTCTCTCCTACTAAATCAGTGTAATGAAAAGAACTCTTTGTCAGGTGTGGGGTTAGAAACCTTGTTCGAATTTCTAGATCAGCTACTTGTTAGCAAAGGGAAGTCACTTAGTTTTTCTGAGCCTCAGTTTCCTCCTTGATAAAAAGGGGGGCAATAAACACCATATCACAGGGTTGTTGATAGGATTAAACAAATGCTGACAAAACCTGAGTTAATTCTTAGTCACTCCTGTCCTCAAAGACTTTGTCTTCTTCAGTTATATTGCTGCTTATTCATTCCCTGGTCATCTTCCACCCACACCTTTCCAAAGCACCTTGTCTTACCTCTAGCTTCTTCCGAAGCATGACGATTTGAGCCTGCCTCCCTACTGGCTGTGAGGTCCTGGAGGCCAGAGCTCTGTCACAGCAGGTAGTCACTCTAACCCTGGGCGTGCACCTGCCTCCCTGGTCTTTGGTGCATCACCCCATCACCCCTCCTAGTGCTGTGGATAATCGTTTACATATCTGTCTTCCTGAGAGCACCTTGAAAGCTGCGCCATTGCATTCAAATATTTCCAAGGCCACGTGCAGTGCCTGGCATATAGTAGTAGACCCTCAACAACTACGAGGAGATGGAAGAAACGGCGAATGGGGATGGCCAGGGATTCTCCCCATCTGCTTTCTCGCCACCATGGGGCATGGCCTCTCTTGGATTTTGTGCATATGGCCGAATGCTGCATTCCTACTGTTTTAAAGCGATGCATTCTTCTCAATACTGTGCTTTTAGACAGCTGGAAAAAGACAGCTCTTTGGTTAGATACTAAGAATAAAACCGCCACATTCTTTTCTCTCTGGTTTCTTTAAAAATGCTTGTGTTTGCTCCAGCTCTCCAGCCCGTCACGCAGAGGACGCGGTGGCAATCTGGGCTTTGGCTACTGCTGGTCCTCTTGGCTAATGGCTGTGCAGGTAAACGTCCAGCCAACTGTTGGCAGTGAATTCAAGCCCTTTACTTTTGCTTCTGTTCTTGTTTCTTTTCTTCCTGCTTCTCAGTACACGATGTCCCTTATCGGGTAGATGAAGGGAGAAGAAATGAAACTGATATTCATCTCTTTCTATCCAAATGAGTAACATTTAGAATTCAGAGAGAGAGATTGAAAAAAAGACTAAAATTTAGGGGTTTGATGATAATAAAGGACATACCGCTCCCTGTTTCCCGTTTCCAGAGGTTTCCACCTCATTCCACAGTCTCCCCTTTGGTGCTCGCATCACCTTCCAAGGCGTCTCCCGAAATGTCAGTGCAGTCGAGGCTCGTACCAGGGTCTCTAGCCCATCTGCTCCTTTGAAAGCCAGTTATGCACCTCCAGCTTCCTGATGGGGAAGCCTCCACAGATGCTGACGTTTTACTAGCCAGCCACCTGAAACAAGAGTCTTCTTATCCATGATCTTCATCAGCATCATCACCCTCTCCCTTCTCTTCACCCAGCAGCAGCGGCGCCATTTGGGGCCACTTGCTGGAAGCCCTTCCACGGCTGCCGTCTCCTATGAACATCTCTCCCCATCCTCCTGGACGTACGTGTTCCTCGCACTTTCCCGTCTCTGTCGCGGGGACCAGCAGCCTTTCATTCACCAGCTCCAGTCTTCAGCTCATCCCTGGACTCTGCTCTTTCCTCTGCGCCCTCCCTCCATCCAGCCCTTTTGGTTCTGGTTCGATAGCATCTCTTGAGACTGGAATGTCCATTCTCACCCCTGTGCTGCGAGTTCAGGTCATGGAACCGTCTCCCAAGTGATGTCCTGGACCCTCATCTCTCCACTTCCAGCGCCTACTACGCAGGCTGCCCCATTCGACTTCTCGAAGCTCTGATCACACCACCCTGCTCAGAGGTCCCGTGGTGAGAGGCTGTCTTGTGAGCCAGTAGGAGCGCCCTGCCTGCCGGCCAGGCCCTGCCCTCCCACTCCCCTCACATATTTTGCATTCCAGGCAAACAGAACTCCCCACGGGCAGTGCCCGCTCCATGCTTCCCCACCACTGGCCCTGGTTCAGGCTCTTCGGTACCAGGCGACTCCTCCCCGGACCTTCTTGTGTCTTGTCCCCACCTTGGCTGTCCTTTCCGTTGTCTTTTAACACACATCCTGAATGCCACCTCCTCTGGGGAGCTTTTCCTGTTTCCAAAGAGACAAACCCTCTCCCTTCCCCATTGCTGAAAGGATTTCCTTAAAGCTCTCTCATTACAGGTGTGTTTTTCTCGTACCCTCCCTTCTGGAGGGCAAACTCCCTGAAGGCAGAAAAGCATCCTGTTCATCTTTGTCATGTCCAGGTGGCTCAGCACTCGCAGGTAGCTCCTTCCCTCTGTGCTCCTTAATTCCTCCATCTGAGCGGTAATGTTTCAGGGCATCTTCCAACTCTGACCTTCTTTGAGCTTCAGAAATTGCAGGCATATCTTGGAGATACTGCTGGTTTGGTCCCACATCACCACAATAAAGCGAAGTATTTCAGTAAAGCAAATCACACGTTATTTTTGGTTTTCCAGTGCATGTAAGTTGTGTGTACCCTATACAGTAGTCTATTAAGTGTGCAATAGCATTATGTCTAAAAAAATGTACATACCTTACTTTAAAAATATCTGATTGCTAAAAAAAGGCTAACCATCATCCGAGCCTTCAGCGAGTCGTAATATTTTGCTGGTGGAGCGTCCTGCCTCAATATGGATGCAAAGTGCAGTCAAGGGAGGTATGGCAGCGTACAGTTTTCCACTCTGCCTAACACTCCGCTGGTTCTCCTGACCCGCCTTCTCACAGTTCCTCAAGTCTAATGCTACCTCTCAGGTCACTGTCAGGAGATAACGCGTGGAACCTGGTGGCACGCGATCACGCTGGAGATCTGTATGTACTCTGGACAGATTGTTTCATTCAGATTTGAAAATGTTGCAACCATATCTCTTATTTGGGTTTCAGATGAAAGGGTGTTTGTTTGTTTTTTAAATTTGACTTATCATAGTGTGTCCCTATTATCTTTTTAAATTAAAAAAGTCTTTTCAGAAATCATCAGTACATAAAAAAAGAAAAAAAAAAAAGAAACAAGTGTGCTTTCTATTTTACTGACAACACACAACATGTAGTTTACAAAAGAACATTCTTCCTAGTTGAAGTGAACCCGGGGGGGACTCTTGTTGAATTATTTTTAAAAACTACCTTCGAAGCCTTTCTCCTGAAGAGCTGCCATCCTTGCGATGTGGGGGTGGGGGTGGGGGGTGGGGTGCTTCATTACACAAAGCCCTGTGAGCTGAATGATTAGCTGGGGAAGATGCAGCTAGGGGCTCACAGGAAGGAACGTGTCCTGTGTCGCGTGTGAATGTTCTGTAACTGTGCTCCTACCACAGTGGAAGTGAAATGACTAAGTGCTGGGACCCACCAGGTTCCTTTTATCCAGCTATTAACGGGCCGCGCAAGTCTCTTGCCTTCTCCCGGGCCAGTGTGAATTTCCATTCATATTTCCAAACACTCCAATAAGAGAAACTTCTTGCACCAGGCGAATCGTCTTTCAAAGAGATCGTGGTCTCACCTGAAGAGGCGATGAAGGTGCTGGACAGAGCTAAGCAACGGGCCCAGAGCGTGTCCAGGGGGCCCGTGGCCCTGGGGGGCTTGGCAGCCCGCCTTCAGAGGTGTGCCATGACCGGAGTAAGACCATCCCTGCCTCCGTGGGAGTGGTGCCAAGAGCTCTCAGGGATTCTCAGGCTGGAGATTGGATCAGTGAACCAGGGTCACTAAGTGTTAGCGAGAGAGGAAATTCTTGTGGCTGAGGAAATCCAGTCTCCTCCTGGGCCTGCATCTCTCGCCACATTATGAGAGTGGGCCAAGGGTCATCTCTTGTTTCACACTTGGTCTCTGCTCTACATGTAACTGCCTGCTGTCTTCAGCCGTAAAGGCTGACACTCTCGGCTGTGGGGGCTGCGTGGAGTGTGAGAGGGATTCTGTGGCTCCTCAGCTCCCCAGGGAGATACAGCCCGGAGGCTGCAGCAGGGACAGGCACTGACAGTGTAGAATCCAGCGCCTCTGCTCCATGTCCTGGGGAGCGGCATGGACTAGAAGGGACGGCAGAGCTTCTCAAGCCCAGAGGTACAGCGCCTCAAGATCACTTGGAGAGCTTCTTAAATCACGGACTGCTGGCCCCACCTCCAGAGTTTCTGACTCAGTAGGTCTGGGGTGGGGCCCGAGGACCTGCATTTCTCACAGGCTCCCAGGAGATACTGATACTGGTGGTCTGGGGACCACATTTCAGGAATCACTAACCTAGTCCAACCCTTGAACTTTACAGAGAAGAGAGATGGGCTTCGGGAGGCTAAGTGACCTAGGGTGATACAGGTCATGGGTGCCACGCTCCACGTGGGGGTGCTTGATGTTGGTCAGCACCTTTGAGGGGACAGAGGCCTGGGCTCCACCCTACCATTGATGGTCCTGAGCTGTGTTTACTCAACCCCCAACATCAAAGTGAAAATTCTATTCGACGGACTATGAGTCTTACCGTCCTTAGGCCATAAATCCAGATACCAGGGAACATTTGGATATTTAGTTATTGTTAAATTAGTTTATCAGGTTTCTGGGCCTCGTGTAGACTTGATCCAAAAGTTCTTAAAATGCCCACGGTGAAAATATGCAGCCAGGAAGCACTAGCAGGCGCCTGCGGACTTGCCGGTCTGCTCCAGGGCAGAATGGCAACAGAATCTACTGATCCTCATTCTTAGAGCCCTATCTTAGAATGAATGAGGTGAGATCCTAATTAACATCTGTTGGGCATAACTGTCTCATTAACCATCACAGTGTGGGGGGGGCGGAGCTAGGCCTTATTGTCCCCATTTTATAGAGGATGATACAGAGATGCAGTTATTTACAGTAAGAGTAAATAACTCGACCATGGGCACACACCTAGTGGAAGCGGAACTCAGAGCTGGGCCTCTGTCTCCAGATCTGGAGCTCTCCCCACCCTCCGTTCCATGGCCAAGGGCATGGGAGGGATCGAGGACCTTCCATCTCACAAGGCTGCCTGATCGGACAGACCAGGAGCTGGGTGGAGGGTCTGACTGACACTGTCTGTCTGTTTGAGGCCCTGCGCTCTGTCACTTTAGAGGCAGGGGCCTCAGGGTCCTAGCATGCTCCTGGAAGCCTTGGGCCAGCGTGAGAGCGCCAGGGACTTCCTTTCCCAGACGTGCTAGGAGAGTCACCTGTGCTGGATCACTAGGAGCCCGCCCAGGTCCCTGCTGATCAGCAGTTGGGTCTGATGCCCCTTCCTCAGCCTGGGGCCCATTTCCAGCTGTCCTGGCAGCTCCAGAGCCAGGAACCTTGGTGAGGCAGATGCCCCTTGGGTGCTCACCTCGGTGTGGCCAGGACGGAAAGCTGCTTCCTTGGAAAAGCCGTTATTGGGCCCGGACGCTGAGCTGAGCTTGGGTCCAGCATGCCATCCAGCCACCTGGACTGCACGACCACGGGCCAGGACTCTGTGAGAGGAGAGAGCTGGCATTACATGGGCACTTTACCACATTCTCTAATGGGCAGGAGGGGAGGGCCGTGCCAACGGGACAAACTCCATGTTCCTGAGTTCTCAGATTTTACCAGCATCGGGGCCCAGGAAGGAGCGAGGGCCCATCCACCGTGGCTGCCAGGGACCTGACCTTGCCTGGACCTGTGGTGGCATCTGCCTTTCACTCTTGTGCCAGAGCTCTTGGCCAGAGTCTGCGGCTGATCTGACACTCAGTGTAGGCACCTCCAGTCCCACACCAGAGTCCTGCTCCAGCAGACCCCTAACCCCGCATCAAAGTGGAAATCATTTTGTACATTATACACATACAGATGAAGTAGACCCGACTCTGGACCAGCCTAAGTAAGAAAAATTATACAGAAGAAAAAGTCCTAGCAATTGAGAGCAAGTTGGTGCTTTAATGAAAATCCAGATGAGTGATGGTGGCAAATAGGACAAGCTGATCACCTGACTGATAACAGAGTTTTTACGGAACTAGAACAGGAATCTTGAGAACCACGCCAAAAATCAGATTTCAGGAATCAGAAGCTACGGAGATCATACCAAGAAAAAAATTCTACTCAATTTTAGGTCGTAGTTCCTAGAAACAGTGGAAGCTTTCTATTCTCTCGTCTGCATAACACATATATGTAGGTGTTTCATTCATTTATTCAGCAATTTTTCCTGAGCACCTACTATGTGCCAAGCACTGTTTTAGGTGTTGGGGACACCACAGTGAATAAGACAAGGTCTCTGTTCTCACAGAGCTTATAGTCTTGTATAAAAAAATAAAAATGATATCTTCAGACTCATCACATGCCATGAAGGAAATAAGTGGAGGGTGGCTATAGAGGGTGACTGCAGGGTGTAGCGAGGGATGCTCAGTGAAGAATAATTCTCGGAAGATGTGGTCTTCAAGCTGAGATCTGAAGGATGAGAAGCAACGTGGGAGAGATCCTTCCAGGAACAGCAAGTGCAAAGGCCCTGAGGCAGAACGAGAATTGCTGAGCTTGTAGGGAAGAGTCCTAGGAGATGAGCTGGAGGTAGGAGCCAGGTCTGCAGGGACATAGCTGGGACCTATGGTTTTATCCTAAAGGCAACGGGAAGGGAGTAGAGGGTTTTAAGCAGGAGAGTGACGTGACAACTTTTATTAATTGAATGAATGAATGAATGAACTCCTATGTCTACTGTAGAACTTGTTATAGGGTGGAGTACTACCACTCCCTCTCCCCAAAAAAGTTCTGGAATGACATCATTATCCTTCCTGTCTATATTCCATTTCCAGGAACCTTGGACTCTCAAAACCCCTTTCCCCATCCAGTCTTTTTCCAGTGTGGACCCCCACCAGCTTTCTTTCTTCGACCCCCTCTCATCTTGTGCCATAGAAACAAATGTCAGTGAAGTTCCATGGCCCTAAGCCATGGACAGGAAGGAGGAGCCAGAGGACGGGAAGGGAGAAAGGGCCCCCGGAGTGGGTCTGCTTCCACAGGTCATGAAATCAAGTACTGAGGTGTTTCCATTTCTCTTCCTTATCCACTGATCAAACATCCTTTTTGCTTCTAAAGTACCAGAAAACCTTCCAATACTCAGTTGGGGTTCAGGCTTAGAGATGAACTCTTAACTCAAACATCCTACGACAAGGTTAGATTCCGTGGCAAAGAACATCTTCACGTTGTCTCAGGGTTGGATTTAGCACAGGAGAGCGAGGATGGCTTGTCCCCTAGGGTAAGAGGTGGGCATCGTGGGATCTGGTTCCATTACTCATGGGGAAGAGGGCCTGATCTAGTCCACAAACTCTTCATCTAGCTGTTGGGGCCAAACCCGACTGATTGTGAGACTGGAACCCACAGCGATGAATTCTGGTCCAGTTTGCTCTCATTCTTGGGTGAGTCACTCAGTATCTTTAAGCATCTCTGAGCCTCCTTCACAGGACAAGGAACTGGAACCAGTGAATAGCTAAGGTCCCCTCTAGCTCTGATTGTCTGTGATTCTATGAGCGTCACTGTTTTCCAGCCCACATCCCTACTGGGTACTTAAGGAATCTTTTCTCCCATCTGAGCACTGGAATTCATTTATTTCAATAATTAACCACTAAACTTGCAGGTGCTGTGTCAGCCACTGTGCTAGGTGCTAGGGACATGAAGAATAAGCCATAGCGCAAATTCCAAGAGCAAATAATATAGAGGTGAGGAAAGGCAAGCACAGGAACAAGCGCTTAAGGCACAGCGTGATAAGTGTGATGTGAGTGTGATGTGTATCAGACATGATATGGAAGGAGGAATTCGTTTTATCTGGCCAGACTGGCCGGACACATGTTCGTAAGGGATGTAACATCTGAGCAGGGTTCTTAAGGATGAGTAGGAGTTGATCAGGGAAGAAAGGAAGGAAAGGCATCACAGAGCCCTCGAGTTCAAGAACTGGCAAAGGTCCGACATAACTTAGTAGGGAGCTTGGGAGGTGGAGAGAGGAATATGTGATGGGCCCTATCCAGCAGTAGGTGACTATGAGCTTGAGCTAACTGCTGTCGCTTGCCCGCTGACTGTAATGTCCTATGTGACACAAAAAGCCTTCACTTCTAATCTATGGAACAACTGGGGAAGTAGAAGTGATTGTCTCTGGAAATATTCTAGGTATTCCACTATAGGCCAGGATGGCCTCCAATCTGGGTGATTAGACAGAGAGAGAAGTGGGATCTAAATAAAAAAGCTCCACGACCTGTAGGCCAACCTGCCTTCTTGGGAATCGGCTCTAGACCAGGCACAAAAGATCCTCTGCCCCATGTCTGCAACCTCTGGGCCAGGCCTCCCTGGTGTTTGCCAGGGTTCCCTGCCAGCCACATCTCGGTGCCTGATTGTCCCATTTGAGACCCTGCCGAGCATCTCCCATGCCTTTGGCCTTCTCTTGTTCAGCATAGCTATAGGTAGTTTGCTACTGGAAAAGCAACTCATGGAATACTGAAGCACTAAATGATTTTCATGATATCGCTGTCATTGTTTCTAGTCTCGTGCTAGTAAACGTTGGGGCTCTAAAATTAAATCTGATTTAAATATTACCAATTTCTAATGCAAAAATATTAGGAACAGACAACTGAAATGCATTTTTGCATATCTATTTTTATAACCCTGTATGTTCTCATGGGGTAATCACTTAATCAGACGACTCTCACACTTTTATTAATAAAAATAAATCACAGCACATCTCAGGATCAGATTCTGTTCCTTCTTGGAATACTATTGAAGTCTGAAGTCTGGCGTGCTTCTTCTAGACCTGGACAACCCTGTCCTGTCCTGGCTTGCATATTTTAAAGCAGTAATTCTCAAGGCATGATCCATAGTACAACCAGCAATATCTCGGAACTTGTTAGAAAGGCAAATTCTTAGGCTTCATCATAAACCTGGCAAGGCTGCTATGTGTTTCAGTAACCCCTGCAGGTGATGGTGATGCACACCTACACTCAAGAACCACTGCTTTAGAGGGTCTTACTCTGGCCCTCCTCCAACTGCCACCTGCCCGTGGGGTAAGGGATGCAGGACTGAGAGAAAGTGCAGACTCGGAGTCAGTCTCCTGCTGTAGATTGCCTGCCAGACCATAACTTTCCATATTACAGTCAACATTATGTCTGGACCACACTCCCAGAACCCACAATCCCAGAACCCCTGCTTGACCAGCCTTGGCCGGCTGTAGCTAAAGTTTCTTCTGGAGACACCCTGAGGATAGGGCTGTTTGTATGGCCCTCTTAACTGATGCTTGCCTCAGCTTCCCCTTCACTTTCTTAAGGTCTCAATGATATTTTGGTTAATTTCAACAAAGCTTAAATTAATGGCAAATCGTTCAAATTCAAATAACATATAGTTTAAGGAAACCGAGCCTCTGCTGATAGTTTATCACGAGCGAAGGCATCAGCTGTAGCTACTCAGCCTGCTAACTTCAATCAGCATCCTCCAAAGTCCTCCATGCTGGAACTTTGTGGAAGATTCCATCTACCTCCTGGCTCCCACTTTCTGCTGCCCTCCACCCCTACTCCCCCAAATCCTCTACAGCAGTGGCTTTCAACTGTGGACACACACTAGAGTCACTCGGAGGTTTAGAAGCTCCTAACACCTGTCCCACCTCTAGAGATTCTGATTTAACTGGTCCTGAGTGCCGCCTGGGTCTCAGTACCTTGCCAAGCTCCCAAGATGATCCCAAAGAAAAGCCAGGGCTGAGAACCACTGCTGTACAGGATTAAGACAACAACTTGACATTGGCTTTGATGAGCTAGAAACAGAAAAATTATCAAGAAATGAAGATATCTCAGAAAATGTAAAGTATAGGTGTAGAGTCGCATCATAGACAATAAGAAGGTGTGAGAATACAGCTTGTGGACTCTTGGGGGGGATGTTTTCTCTGTCTCCGCTGCCTCTTCACCCCCCAATTGTCTAGATATAATTGGCATTTGTGAATTAGAAGGTTTTCTTTTTACTCTTTGCATGCCACTTAAAATGTTCTTTGGTGTTGGAGCTACGGTTAGCTTATTGGTAAAGCCCAAGGATTACTGGCTGACATTCTTTGTACCAAATATTTGGGAAGGCTTGACCAAAACGATCTCTTGGACGACTCCTGGCATGTACTGGGAAGCGCTGGCTAGTCCCCAAGAGCAGCTTACGCCACAGCAAAGATGCCAGAGCAGCTGTTGTGAACTCGGCCTCCTTTCTCCTAGCCGCCACCTGCTAGAGTTCTGAGAGTTGAGAAAACTCACTAATGATGTTGAGCATTAAAAACATGTTGCTGAGGGCATAATAGTCATTGCCGGTGCTGTCGCTGTGATTTTCATTGCTGCAACCATTCCCCTTAATTCTCTCTTCTCTCCGTTCGTTCTTACTCTGAGCCTACACACAAAGGGAAAATTTGGAGTCTTTTGCGTTGCAAGTCTGTTTTCCTACTTTTTAGCCTAATCAGAAGTTTTCTATTACGGATTATGACTGTGAGGGTTGCTGACTAGGAGCTCTTTTTTGGGGGAAAAAAATTCAATTTGGGCCATTTCGAGATGATTTGATGTGTTTTAACTATTTAGTGGTTTTGGCACATCCAATAGGAAAATAGTGCGTCTGGCACCAAGGACTCGGGAAGGCATTAAGGT
>NW_006442103.1:14015977-14028337 GCF_000325575.1 Pteropus alecto
AGAAGGATGCTACGGCTCTTTCGGAGATCCTGGGGGTAAAGTACTAAACCTTTCTTAGCATTTCCCCAGAGAGTCAGGCAGCTTGAGGAAGAAACCACCGTGGCTGGTTGACCTCGAGCTTCAGGATCAAAGGGCATTTGCTGTGTGAACCTGCATGACCTCGCAGTATGGGTGGTGGGCCACAGTCTGTGTGGTATTTACATGACTGGATTCATGAGTTGTGCAATGCCAACACCACAGAGAGGTTTTTTTCATAGCGTAGGTAATTACGACACACAGCAGCCTTCCATCAGAGAGCCGAGGGTGGTAGATGTTTACAGGAATATACTGTGAAATAACAGTCCTTGTAGTATAGTATAGCCTGTCAGCTTAGTAAATGCTAGTGCTCTATCTACAGTCTACACTGAGTGCCAAAAACAATCCAATAGTTTTTCAAACTTTTCTGTGACCCTAAAAAAATGTCTCCTTGGTTTCAACTGGCCGATCCTTAAACCACAAGAAAAAGATCCATTTCAGCTCTGCTTTGGGCATCTGCCTGCCTGTCGTTCCCATATTTGGGACTAAGAGCAGGCAGAAGTGTTGGGAAAAAAGGGGACTCTCACGTTGGCTGGAGCCAACGTCTATAGCCAATAACAGCAGCACCTAGTGCGGTCTCCGGCCCGCTGCAGACCCCAAGTGACCACCTGGGATGGGATCTGTATGTGAATGAAAACAAAATGCTGTCAGTGAATGTGAACCCGGATCCAAGCCCTTTATTCTCTTCGTTTTATGGGATTAAATGTCCTCAGCTCTTCTTCAGCTAACCTTTTCCTCTCAGTGTGTGGTATGTTTTCTAAGCAATAGGTCAAACAATGTTACGAGATGTAAGTCTGTAATGCAATGCAGATGTAACTTCATAAATTCAGACAAGCTAAAGATCCATAGCCCTGAGACAGACCAGGAAAATCCCGGCTTAACAGACACACAGTGTCCGGGGCCTTTTAAAATGCCAAGCAGTCCATCCTTCAATGAAAGAGGGATAAGGGACAAGCTAGGGGACCCAGAGGTAGGGATCTTGGTAAAATGCCACCCTTACTTGTTAGCGTGTCCATGAGATGAGGCCATTTCTGTTTGAGCAGCTGGACTTCAGTTTCGCTGCAAAAAACTCCTGCACCTCAACCAGGCTGCATCCAAGAAAACGTGGATCACGAGTAGCCAGCGCCAACCCCCCTGGGAGAAAGCGAGTCCCAAGGACACGTCAGATGCCTTCTCACTTCACACTGCTCTGGAGCGATAGCTGCCGCCCTATCTCCAGCTCCCTTGTTCTTCTGTGCTGACATTTCCTGGCTTGTCTACTAACTTCACACCCACAGAATCTGAC
Organism: Pteropus alecto; assembly: GCF_000325575.1. Lineage (NCBI taxonomy): Eukaryota > Metazoa > Chordata > Mammalia > Chiroptera > Pteropodidae > Pteropus > Pteropus alecto. Next base: position 14,017,338 of record NW_006442103.1, read on the forward strand.
TTACAGCATGAAAGAGATAACTCAGCCCGGCTTTGCTCGGGCATGCAGCTCAGGCAAATCCCAGGTAACCCGAGGCTAAGATAAGAGGTGGAACTGAAGAATTTACCTCCGCGCGTGTTTGTCAGGGGGCTTTGTGCTGTTGTGGCGACTTCCTGTGTACAGCGTTAACTATCCCAGTCCCAATGAGCCTGGACCACACGGCAACATCCACGCCTGACGGGGAAGGTCGGGATGTCAGCAAGGTGGTTGAATGGAATGAAGGGCTCATCGACGGGAATTTTTCAGCTCATTTTGAGGAGTTTCGTCTAGCTCTTTTGTTATCTTGGGAGGGACTGACTCTCAGGTGGGATGGAAACCTGCTGTCCCTTCTAAAGTCACTTGAGTCACATACAGTTACATTTCAGAACATTCCCAACCTTCTACCGTTTCTCCTTTTACATTTTACTGGACCATGACATGAACAAAAGAAAAACTCTTTATTGGGGGGATTCATCCCAGTGCTAGCAAGAGGCCCACAGAATACACCTGTCCCCAGGCACCCAGAACATCGTGCGTTATTAGACATTCAAAGGTGAGGGCAGACAGTTGTCCCTACTTGATCACCACCTCTGCACCCCCAGTACCCCCACCACACACACAAAGAGAGGAATCAGCCACTCATCCTGTTGCTTCTAAGAGGCAAATTTTGATGTTTCAAGATACAGAGAAATAGAAACGAATTAACTTTAGAATCTCATAATTATAGACTTTTGGGCTGTAAAGAAAGGACCACTGATGACTCTGAGTCCAGTCGCTTCCCTTGCTAGGTGGGATAACTAAGGCCCTGGTTGCGTCTCAGCCTCACTAGTTATCAGCTGGGTGACTTTTAGCAAGTGACTTAACCTCTCTGCGCCCCAGTGTCTCCACTTGAAAATCAGAATAATCGTATCTTCCACATTGTTGTATTGAGAGGATTAAATAGAATAAGCGTTAGCCGAGGGCTTGGCACCTAGTTGGTGCTATGTAAATATTAGCTATGCTAATATCATTAGCATATCATTAATATCTTTATATGTCTTTAATATCATTAAAGACATGCGGCTATTATCGGGCAGCGAGTTACTGGCAGGCTGGGTGCAGACGGAAAGCGATGCCTCTTGGCCATCCCATGTACCCCATCTGGTTGTCTCTGGCAGGAAGAAATCCCGCTTCGTGTCCCAGTCGTGGTCGGCATGGCTGGCGGTGCATGGGCTCAGTGGCCCCCGCTGAGCGAGTGGAGAACGCTCAGTCTGCAGCTGAGGGGCGATTATCTGCAATCATTTGCCAGCCAAGATGCTGAGTAAGGGACTGGAACATTTGTTTTTGAAACGATCCATTTTCTTCAGCCATGTCGCAGGCAGAGCGGGGAGGCTGCTTCTGCTGAGACTCTGGTTAGGGGAGCCGAGCGCTCTTGGGGCATCACAAAAACTTGCCGGGCCCTGTAGAGTTAATAGCATCTTGGCTTAGGGTAATAGCTGCCTTACAAGGAGAAGATATCCTCATGGTCAAATTTGTGTTCAGTTATCCAGGGATTTGGGACAAATTTAGGCATCTGCTGGATGGCTAACTTCTTGAGGTTTTAGGTGTTTTTCTATCCATGGGGCTGTTCCAGAGTAGGCACTTAATGAATGTTTACTGAACAAAATTGAAAACTCTTCACACAGCTGCACCAGTTTATTCAGAGTAAACTGGTGATAGTTCACATGATATTGAGAAATAACAAGTGGTCCCAATTTATATTCTTGGATAACTGGGTCACTTTGGCGATGCGGCATTTTATTTCAGAAAGAGAATGCCCTGTTGGTGGGCCGACAGGTGCACTGCTGAGGAGCTGCGAGTCTCCGCTTTCCGTGGACCCTCACCCCCCCTTCATTACAAGCGCTAACACACACACACACACACACACACACACACACACACACACACAGGTGTGCAAAACCGGCTCCTCCTCGTTTCCAGCTTGCTTATTTTTCTTGTCCCGAGCTTCTTTGGAGAAAGTTATGCTCCAACCCAGCCGCTGGTAATGTTGTGCAATCCACCGGGATGGCAATCACCTCATTGTTTAGCTACAACCCATGGAAAGATGAAAAAAAGAGAGAAAAAAGCAGAGCGCGCGCACACACAGGATGAGGGTGGAGGCTGCGCGATGATAATGAAAACCATTTGTTAGCATTTCACTCCTTTCTTTGTGAATCAGCCGAGGCGCTGGCACCAGGCCTCTGTCTGTGACAAGAGCTGCACCTCCAAAGCCTTGCAGGGACTCATTCTGCCATGTCTGCTCTAGAGTGTCACCTTTTGTCCTCAGGAAAGAGGGTGCTTGACTGATTGCCCCAGCTGTCTCTGGGTCACAGCCACCAGGCCTGTCTCCAACTCCCCCTTCTGCCTCGCCCAGGGCACTTAACCCATCCTGTGTGATTACGCATCACCTGGGTCCTTTTAAGCTCTGCCTGAACCACTCTGCTTCACTCTGTCCGAAGGGCTCTTCTCTCGCCTGTGTTGTGTCCATCTGCCTATGTCCTGGACTTGCAGCCCCAGTTTTCTTTTCTACTGTTCCTATTTTTCTTTCTTTCTTCAGACCTGATTTCCACATTCTCAAAATACGGACTCAAACGTCGTTTAGGATAACAATTTAAAAATAGAACAAGCAAAAAAACGAAAAGAGTCAACAAATAAAACCCCCCAAATTCACAACCAGGGGAACAGTATATATTTGCCTAAGCATGATTGTTTTGCTTGCGTCGTCTCTAAGAGAGACATCACCTCGAAGTTCCACGCAAGAGCAGTACCAACGCTCTGTGCACTGTGCTCATCAAGTCCTCGTACCTCCGTGCCTTCCCGCTCTGCCCACTCCTCACATCTCTCACGGCGTTCACACACGTCGGGTCTCTCATCTGGATGCGGAGAGCGTGGCAGCACCGCCACCCCCACCGTCATCGCCTCCACCGCCATCTCCCCAAAACTTCCTCCCCACCACCGTCCTATCGCCGCTCATTACCACCACCTGCTCGCCTCTTCTACCATTGTACCCTCGCCATCACCGCTCCCACCATCCACGCCAGGGTCACCATCATCACCGTCACCACCGCCACCAAAAGATTAAAGAACTTTCTGACCACTGTCCCTCAAGGCCTCCTCTTAGACTGTCAATAGAGAGCGCCCTGAGAGAGCCAAGCTGGGGGGTCGTTTTGTCTTTAAAGGAATATTTAAAAGAGTATTGAAAGGAATTGTTCAGATCCGTATAACTCCCAATTGAGTAGAGTCTCTTCACCGCTCTATTAACCAACGAGAACATTGCTTTTCTGTATATTCCATTATACTATTTTCCAGCACCCATTCTGGAAGCTGTTTTTTTCCTTTCTCCTGAGATTTTTTTGTTATCAACTTTGTGTTTACAATAATGTACACGACAACATTATTCAGTTTAGATCTTGATAAAATAATCTCAAAGAGGAATATGTATGACTGTCAACAAAGACATTATGTATAGACAGACACACTCACATACACACACACATACTCCAGAAGATGCCTAAGAAACTATATACCTTGGTCCTCTAAAACGAGGCAGGTTCTTCCATTTACCTGATGCGATGTGTTAAGGATAAGTACACAATTTTTGCCGACCTTCTTTGAGTTTTTCTATGTTTCTCCCCCTCAGCATACGTGGACTTTTGTGCTTAGGCCTCTGCACCTAGGAGAAGCTCTCCCTGACCCCTCCCCTCAGGCTCCAGAAGGAGGCACTCCTCTGGCAAGACTGATTCTGGGGCAGTGATTGGCTCCCGTTTGTACCACGGGTTTCCTGGGAGTTAAAGGCCCAGCCCCGAGTATGGCTCTCCTGGCCCTTCTCTCCCAGCGGGAGAAGGGGCCCAACAGCTGTCCCAGGAGGAGGCCTGGCCAGCTCTCTGGTGTGTTTTTTCCTCAAATGTTCAGACTGAGTGGGAAGCTTCTTCCTTCTGGACCATGAGTGTGAGTGTGCCAACATTAGAAGTTTGAGTTTGAGCTTGGGAGAGAAAAGGTGGGGGTGGGATAGAAATCTCCCAAAGAGGCCTCTCTCTGAGGCTGTCTGAGAGGCAGTGAAAGGATAGAACTACCTGTATTTTAGGTGTAAAGTTAAAGGTAATATAATATGATGTATTAAAATAAATTAAGTACTTCACTAACATAAACTGTCAAAGTGGATAAAACTACTATCACTAATGACAACATTTATTGTGTATCGTATGAAAGACTAAAGGCTTTCTCTATTAAAATACTTAATAATAAAAATCTTCTGAGATCAGTATTATTCCCAATTTACAGATAAGGAAATTTCAACTCAAGTGTGAAGAGGGGAAATGCAAGGTCATCTTGCTTCGGGGTGGGGTGATGGGCAAGTGGATGAGAGCCCCCCGGTCCCTCTCTGTGGTCTACTTCTCTTCAGCTCACTCTGCATTGCTCACAAACATGACCATGCAAAGGAGCAACAGCTTTGGCCTCTGGGTTTTGTACTGAGGGTTCATTTCTGGTTCTGGCATGTAGATAACGTATAGGTAGGATTCTATGTATTTTCTATTCTAGAATTTACCTCGTTTCTTTTTAAAATCTAGTGTTGATATTCTATTGTAAAATACCTTGGCCTCTCCACTGGTCTGTCATAAGATTCTCCTTGTTTTTAACCTTGAGAGAGCCCACAGATCATAACTCCCCTCCTCGCACCGCCCCAGTGAAACACTTTAACCACTAAGAAACAGATTCCAGAAGGACCCTCACTTCTGACAGAAATGGAGGCACAGAAGATAGATGCTTAGAATGCAGCTATTTCTTACTGAGCACTTTATAGACATTAGAATGTGGCTATTCCATTTACTCTCATATATTTTCTGGCTAAGATTTACTCTTAATTGTGCGACCATGAAACATAAAAAAAGCCCACGGGCAAGACAGGAACTACTCAATTTAGGCTGAGATATGATTCTGTGTTGGTTGGCTTTTTGGGTGCGAACACCAAGCCAGAGGTTGGTGGAGCCAAGTGCAGTCTGTTAATATTTCCATTCATGGACATGCAATAGAAAACCATCTCATACATTTACAGGAAAACATCGAATATAATGTCTTTGTTGAGCTTAATCAGAACCAGAGTAAAATTCCAGTCTCCAGGAATAGAAACTTACCCTAATGATTTCGTTTTTAGTCCAAAACATACAGTGTTTTCTCTGCCTCCTCTGTTTGTCACTTTCTAAAACAAGAAATTACCAAGCCATGACTTTGGTTTGAGGGATGGGAGGCAAGTAATAAACACAGCAGAAATGCAAAGAGATTGAATGTCTAGGGTCCTTGGTAGATGAGCATTCAGAAGTGAATTCAATTTGTGGATTGTTGATCTTTCTTTCCCAGAACTGTGTGAATTACTCAATCAGAGTTCCATTGTCCAGGCTTCATGCTATCAGCATCGAGTACTTCATAAAACAGAAGTGAATCAAAGGCAAAGAAGAAGTTGAGTTGCCATCAGTGTATCTTTTAGGCCGACATTGTTTGCATTGTTAGCAGGTGAAATGATCTTTTCCTAGAACAGACAAGAGAATCATCTCCTTCTGATTTAACATTCTGAATTGAGTAAATGGTTAAATTTTAGGAATCATGCTGCTCCGTGTGCAGCATATTGGTGGTTTTCATTTTAAGATCCGGGGTGAAAATCTGGCAGTCTCTTTAGCCCACCAGCCTACTGCCATGAGAAACTCTCTTTAAAAGAGACAGGGTCACTATCCTCTTTTAACTTCTCAAGAGGAGTGTGAGTGGGAAGGGGAAAATCATAAGAAGCACTTCACTGGAGAGCAATGGCCGTCACCTACAGGATGACAGTGACATTTTGGCAGACACATCAGAAGGACATACTCTGGTCATGAGTTATGTGGCTCTGCCCCATCCCCACACGGCACCATGGGGATCTGAGTAATGCTGGCACTGTGGGTAGCCCTGGCTCCAGTGCAGGATCTGCTGCTTCTAATTAGGGGCCAGCCTGGGGCTGAGCCCAGGGAGGGGAGAGAGGGAGAAGCACCTATCTCATTTCCTATCAACCTGGAACTGGATGAATGTTCGTGGCATGAATGGATGAGTCCAGAGCAGATAGAATCAGACCAACTCAACACCTGCAGGCATTGGAACGAGCTGTGTGAGCTGGGATTCCGCCCTACCCTTGGGAAACCTGATGTCATCCTCGAGGGAAACTGAAGAAGGGGAATGAGGAAGAAGGAACTAGAGTAAGAAGCAATTGAGAGAAGAGGGGATTGAGGAAAAGAATAAGAGAAGAGGGGGTGAAAGAGAGACCCAGAGGGCAAAGGAGCAATAGCAAGGTGAGGGAGAACAGCCCGAGAAGACAGCCAGAGAGAGAAGGAAGTGGTAGAAAAAGACGGAAGTTGGGGAGACTTTGAAGGTGGCTGTGGCCTCAGCTTTAGTGAAGAGGAATAAATCCACATCGCAGACTCACACTCCTCAGCCTGTGATGGGGAGATGTGATTCCTGGGTTTCCCTTGAGGAAAAAGCCCAAGCCATTGAGCCATTAGCAACTTCCCCCACTGAGAACCCAGATTTCATCAAACTGGCTTCTGGGAACCTTACCAGATAATCCTGATGATGTTTCAGTTAGCAGTCTTTTAGAATATGATTTTCACTGGAAAAAAAATTCCATTTGAGCCCGAACCTAGTAATAAGATTGCCTTGGCAGAATGACACACCGATTTCATTCCGTAGGTTAGGACAAGGCTACATCCCAGGGTACACGACATCTTCAACCAAAAGTCCTTCATCGCAGAGCTGCTGTGCTGGGCGTGCCAGACTGGCGCTTAAAATAAATGAGATCCAATGACCTCACCATTATCAGATTCAGAGAAAATGCCTTGGACAAGAAATTTTAAGTGAAAAGGACAAAAGGACAACATCAAGGGAATTGGGGCTTCTCATTCAAGCTTAGATCCAGCTGGACTTTGTTATAATGTAAACGCTGCTTAATCAAATCCTCTGTCATTAATAAAACGCCAAACCAAACCCAAACACAGATAAATGATGATGTACTTGGATTTCGCATTGGGCTTGCATCATTGCTTTACCAGGTGCCACCCATAAATCTGGGATGCAGGCTGCTGGAGCTGCAGAGGGTGTCTTGGGGATGATCCTCACCATTCCACTTGTGCCCCTGCCATTTCCGTTACTACTGCTCAGTCAGTCAGTGAACACACTGAGGGAGACCATGGGCTCTGCCAGACCCACAATGCTTCTCTTCTCCGTGTGTCAAGCACTAAAGGCAAGCCAGGAAGTTAGGCACCTGGAAGCTGCCCCGTAACAAAGATGACTGGATGGATTAGGGAGGTTACGAATGCAGGAACCTTTCGCAGAGAGAGGGAGGAGAGGCGCTCTCCATCGTTCCAGGAGACACAACTGGGACGAATGGGCAGAACTGGAAGAGAAGCAGGTCTGACGTCAACATGAGGTTGCTAAGTAGGCAGCAAAAAACGGGCTGCCTACTGAGGCAGAATTTCCTGTCACGAGCCATGTTCAATTCCGGCTGAATATCTATAACGGCCTCTCATTACAAGAGTATAAAACTTGTGTAGATTCCATTATGAGCAATTAGAACAAATACAAGGAGGAAAGGAGGGAGGAAAGAGGGAGGGGATAGGGAGGGAGAGAGAGAGGAAGGAAGGAAGGAAAGAAGGAAGGAAGGAAAGAAGGAAGGAAGGAAGGAAGGAAGGAAGGAAGGAAGGAGTTTAAAGAAGAACTAATAGAAAAAGCTCAAATAGCAAAAATGAAAACCCTGAAATTACAGAGAAAAGCCTATACTGTGGGATAGAAAATATCAGCAGGTATAAATGCAGGAGGAAGGAAGAAGGGAGGAAGAAAGGAAAGAAAGGAAGGAAGGAAGGAAGGAAAGAAGGAAAGAAGGAAAGGAAGGAAAGGAGAGATAAATAATAATTTAAACAGCGAGAGTGAGTCTTCCTACTGCTCCACCGGGTGAGGTGGAGACTGGCGTAGAACATCCTCCCATCAGCCTCAGTTCTCAAGCACCTCTCATTCTGTGAGCATGTGTGTGAATTTAAAGATTTGTATGTTTTAAACAACATGGCCCCTTTGCAAGCCAACTACTTCAACTGGAGCTCAACTAAAGAAAGAGCCATCTGTTTCTGCGCTGGAGGGAAAACTAGCCGGTTGGACTTACTGAGAGGCGTTTTATTATTCTCCAAGGTGGGGCCTTCCTAAGGGGTTGTTGAGGGTAAATTTGGCTACACTTTCTAGATCTCTTATACATCGACTTTAGAACCCAGCCCTTGCATGAGGTCAGCCAGACTCCATCTGATGGGAATGTAGGGAAGAGTCCTGTGGCCAGGGAGGGGAGGGAGATGGCCTCTAGGAGAAGGTGGATGATGTGGAGAGGCCGCAGGGGTCCTGGAGCGATCATGGAGGCCCCCGAGCCATCCCTGACAGTATGCCGACTCCAATTACTCAGCTGACTGTCCTCACCGAGGCTGGTACCATACATCACTGCTCATTTAGGAAGCCTAGTCTTGATAATATTATAATAAAACTAATTTTAAATACATGCCTATATTAAAGATAGATATAGGGGTGGGGGGGAAAAGACTGGAAGAAAATATAGCAAATGTTAGCAGTAGTTGAGTTAAAAGATTATGGGTGATTTTTGTTTTATTCTTTATACCTGTCTGTATTTTTTAAATTATCGCAATGTGCCATGAATAACTTTTATTCAGAATCATGTATTTTAAAATAATTTAACACTATTATATTTAAAACTATAGAAAGAGTCATAGATTTTATCTATTAATCCCACTTTTCAGACTTTATCCTAAGAAAATAATCCTAAAAGGGAAAAAGCTTTACTCATGCCTTTTTTTTTTTTTTGCTAAATGATTTATAATTGCAAAAGCAGGGGTAATTAGGTGCTTTGTGGAAAATCTTTATCAAGAACTTCTCTGTAGTCATCAAATATGAAAACTGTGAAGACAATAAAAACCAGGAGAAACACCTGTGCTGTGTAGTGTGAAATGGGGGAGAAACAGGTTAGAGATGACGACGTATGAAAGAAATCACTGCAGCCCAGGGAAATCGTACGTGCCTAGGAACCAAGCCCGGAAGTCAATAAAGAAAATGAAAACACTTGTATCGACTGTTAGAACTTTGGGTGATCTCCAACTCTCCCCCATTTTCCAAATGGCTCGTAATGTTGTTATAATGCCTTTATCATGAAAATAACGTCCAAAAACCTCTCCATATGTCCTTTCCGTAAACCCTTCAGGTTTCAGGTGATACCAGATGTCCCTATGTTGGTGTCTAAGCCACCAAGTTTACGCTCTGGCTTTGGGTGGGGGACACGCTTAAGCTGTGAGCAGCCTCTTTACTCGAGTTACAGTTTTATCACACTGAACAGAGAATGACGAATGGCTGGGATGTGTGTGGACACACTGCCCGTATTTGGCAGTTCTCCATCATGAATGCAAAGGATTCACGAGGCTCCTCTATCTATCGTTGACACAGGTGGCTGTATCCTCCAAAGCTCACATAAGGTTTGGATATAATGTCGGCTTCTGATGATCTGTTATAGAGAAGGAAAAAAATTGGAAACAAACCACCGAGCTGCGTGTAACGCACATTGCTTGGTTGTGTTCACCCCGGGCTCTGCGAAGGAAGAGGAGGAGGGAAATGCTAATGTTACATACGATCCTGCCACTCGCTAGGCACACTGTACTGGAGGCCTTTCAGTGTGGTGCTCACTTACGTTTATCAGATAGACAAGGGAACTGAAACTCTGAGAGGTTAGGGAGTTTGCCCTGGCCATACGGGCTAGAAAAAGGAATTATCTAGTCCCAGAGCACAGTAAGCACATACTAACAGATAACCTACAAAATGAAACAAATCGCTTCCCGTTAGTCTAGATCTGACTTTTAATTACGAGGGGTTCTTTTATCATCGATGATTATCAACCATTTGGAAACATCTGGAGACATTTTCGGTGTGGTAATGGGGTGGGGCTTGCTACTGGCATCTTGTAGGTAGAGGCCACGGATGCTGGTAAACATTCTATCGTGCACGGGACTGCCTACCATAGTAAAAAATCATCTGGGCCAAAATGTTTGAGAAACCTTGCCATATCATAATAGAACCCGATGGAACTTACCCCACTAAATTCATTTCCTGTCACTTACGAAATTAAATTTTCATGGTTCTGAACAATTCTCAAATATATAAAGCATTCGAGGTGTCGTTTACTGATCATACAATGAGGAACCACTCAGCACATGTAAATCAAATAAATGTGCATAAAATCTGAATGACAATGCCAAGTCTAAATGTAAAATTTGTGAAGGGAGTTTATAGTGAAATTGCCAGCAAGAAATTAACAACTTCCCAAGTGTTACCAATTGTGGCTAACCTTAATCTGTATTAAATTCTACAATGAATAGCTAAACATTCGCTTGAGCCTCAGGACTCCCATATGTAGAATCAGAAACTTGGCTGTTCTCCGACGACTAGGTCAAATCAGTAAGTTTTAACACTTAAGCTGTGCCTATAAGCAGAGAAGAAAATAGCTTCAGTTTGCTGTGGCTTGCCTTTTTGGAGGGACGGCACACATTCATTTTGTCACTTCTGTGGCATAAAGATGGCCCCTAGAAAACTAGAGCTAATGAATTATTCAATATTTGTTTCGTTCGCCATAATTTTGTAGGCATAAGATTGTACTAGTATTTGAGAGAGACTCTTAGAAACTTTGCAAAACTAAAAAGGACTCAGGGATCATCTAACTTACTCTTTAATCCATCAACTAATACTCATTGGATGATCTATGTGTCAATTCCATAATCAGTACCATAGAGAATACTAGACAAGCATAAAGCTTGATTGCCTTTAAACAATAAACAATATGGGGAAGAGACGAGTGCACAGGAAATATTTAGTGAATAACTGGGTTCTAAAATTGTGTCGTACAGGCTGTCGGC
>NW_006442103.1:14028362-14033265 GCF_000325575.1 Pteropus alecto
ATATCACATGAAACTGTTGATATTTATTCGCATGGCCTGTAGAAGCCGATTTAATAATAAGCTAATGGATGGTCTCAATAGGAAGCAGACCTTGATCTGGGCCTTGAAGTTAAAGTAAGGTCTCAACCAGTGTTTCCCACCCCTAGGATGTCAAAACAGGTTTGGAAAAACAAGGATGCCATGGCCAAATGTATTTGGGAATCATTGAATTAGAAAGAGCTTTCTTTAATCAGAGCTTTCCATATTCCAGTATGCATTAAGAAGCTCTAGAAGGAGTCACTGATTTGAGGTCAAACTCATTTGATAATGGAAACGTTTTTTACTGACGATTTGGCGACATAAATTTGACTCAAGATACCAAGAAATTCACATTGAGAATAATCAGTCCAAACTATGTAAAGAACCAGTCTTCTCGAATTGACCAATGCTTTGAAAACCGGTATAATGGAGCCCATACACTTATAATGTGGGGGTGTTTTAGGGAGGGTTAAGAGGAAGTCCTGTCCTTTTAAGCCAGGCCTGTGTAAAGGAAAGACCGGGACACTTTTTCTGCCGCCCTTAAATGGCTTTCTGAGAGGGCCTGTCTGCAGTTCTGGTTTTGAGAGTCCCGCTTTGGCATGTTGTAATGGTTTGAGCCTTGGATGCGTATTTTTTAAAAATTTGGATAAATCTTCACTTAATATTCCCAATGGGCTTGTACTTTTATTTTTCAAATGTCTTTTGCCCTGAATTACTCAATTGGAGTTGATAACTCCTCAGCAGACTGCTGGCCACAGCGCCCCAGGTGACCTGGACAGCAGCTGTTTGTAAATCCGCACTTGCTTTGATTTCGGTGGGTTTCCTTGCATAGTTTTCCTGTTATGAGGATCACTTAATGGGCACGAACCCACTAAAAAGGTAAAAACAAAAATACCTATGCTATTAAGTTTCTTTATGAAAACCTTTTCGTTTTTAACTTTAATATATGTTTCAAATGTACAGTTGTTTTTCCTTTTCTGGTTGACTTTCGAAACAAGTCTTCCAGATCCCAAAAGGGTTTTTATGAAAAGAGAAAGCAGTTTAAAAATAATTGATGGCAAACTGGGGAGTTGGGTAACATTCTATTACCGTCAGGAGCAAATACAAGCAGACGGCGACACATTTTGTGAATTATTTCTATTTAAACATTTGAGCCTTAGGACATGGTTGAGGCAGAGCTAAATCCATTTTTTTTTTTTTTGCAAGTAGCTTTGATTTTAAAATAAATTTTCAAATGGTTCGTAGCATACCGTGTCATATCCTATCCCAACTTCTAATCGCGCGTTTTGTACCTGAATCCCTTCCCAAGGAGCCACTTATAGTGCAGCCTCCCCTGTGCTGGTTGGGTCTGGGAGCACAGGTCCCGAGGATGGATGGCATTGCAGAAAGGCCCCACCTGGTCCATTACTGCAAGTAAATGGACGTGATTCCAAAGCTGAGGGACAGAGTTGTCAAGCTCCGTGGAAGTGTGACAGAATAAGACAAGCGAAAATCTTGGTGTGTCTGACTCACCAAGGTCTGTCTACATGGTGCTGTGGTGAACGTGTGGTATACAACCCGCTCCAAGACAGACCCCATGAACCTAATGGCTCAGGCCTAATCAGCCCCGTGGTCACATTCGCTTCTGCCGCTGTCCCCGGAGCTTGGTTCTGACTGCTCAGGCCTGGCACAATGTCGTTGCACATGGCTCTGCTGTGCCTGCGCCTTCCTGTTTTCTCCACTCCACAAAGCTCCGTTTGTGCTGCTCCTTCTTCCCAGAGTTGCCTAAGTTCTAACAAAACACTGGTACCATCTCTGAGAAAAGTTAACAGACCCTTTGGGCGCAGTGCCTCTTGTAGATGATACGAACTGGGTTTAAGCCACATAATTCGTCGCTAGTGCTGGCAGTCGTTCAATTGAATTCAACAAACACGTGATGAGCACCTGTCTTATGCAGGTGCACCATGCGGGAATTACGAGGGAACGAGACCGGTCTAGGCAGGGTAAGAAGAGAAGTACACAAACAACTAAACCGAAACACAGAATGAAAGTATATTCTCAGCTCACTTGCTTAGCAAATATAGATTGAGCACTTAGTATATGTCAAGCACTGTTCTAGGTATGGGACTACAGTAGTGAACAGAGTAAACAAAGTTTTGTGCTCTTAGAGATCTTAAATTCTAGTGAGGATGGAGAGAAAAGACAGAGGAAATAAGCAGCAAAAAGTCGGTTGGTGATAAGTGCTGGAAAAGACAAATCGTGTTGAGGGTTTGGGATTTACAAGCTGGGAAGTGCTCGTCTGATCAGGGAAGGTTTTTCGGATGTGGTGCAGTTTCCAGAGACCTGAATGAAGTAGGTGTGAGCGCTCTGCAGAACTGTGGCAGAGGAGATGGCCAGCGTAAAGGGCCTGAGGCAGAAAACAGCAACCACGCCCCTCGGGGCTGGGGTGGAGTGACCGCCAGGGAGAGTGGCAGAAGATGAGATCTGAGAGGCAACCGGGGCCAGCTCTCGTGAAACTTGAGGGATGCTAGTGAGGGCTTTGTACTTTTTTCTAGCAGAGAAGGGTAGCCATGAGAAGGCGTTGAGCGGGAAAGTGACATGACTTGATACGTATTCAGAGGAGCCCTCTGGCTGAGCCAACACAATGGGGAGCAAGAGCAGATGCAGGAAAATGGGTCGGGGGGCTCCTGTCATACTCCGGGCGAGAGGTGGTGATGATCTGGGCTAGGATGGCAATGCAGGGGAGGCGAGAGGACATCGTCAGTGGGATTTATGGAAGGAGTAGAGCGAATACAATTCCCTAACTGATCATGATGTGGAGCAGCGAGGAAGAGGAGAATCAGGGACGACTCCAAGGTTTTAACATTCGACTAGACGGAGGTGTGATTTACCGAGACGGAGAACGCCGAGGAAGGAGCGAGTTTCAAGGGCAGAATCGCAAGTTTAGGTTTGGGCATGTTAAATCTGAGATCCTTATTGGAAATACAAGCGGAGAGTTTGAGTAGGCAGTGAATATAGAAATTTGGAGTTAAGGGGAGAGGTCAAGGGCTGTAAATATAAATCTTGGAAATACCTAGTTTTGGAGCTTGTCTGGGATAAGGAGCCTAGAAAATTAGTTCATTGAGGTGTATCATATGAATCGATTTCTGATCTCGTTCTTCTGTAGATCAAATTAAACAAGTCTTCCCTCTCTGAGGCACCCTCCCTCTGCTGTGCCTTCCCTGGAAGTTTCTAGAAGCTCCTTGAAAGCAGAGACCCTGTCTTATTTAGCTTCCTATCCCTTCCACTGCTGAGCATGCACCTGGCACATCGGAAGCCACAGCCCATTGCTGAGCTGGCTCGAGTTGGAATGCCACCTACTATATGCCAAGACTGTGTACATGCTCTGTGATATTGGGAGTCATATAAGGCACCAATGGGGAGTCAGAGCCATCAAACATCAACCAGTAGAGAAACTGAGAGACTGTCTGTCAGAATGAAAAGCGACCTGTAAGTGGCCAGGGCCCTAGGGTTTAGTCTTGTCTTTGTTACTCTGTGACGTTGGGTAAGTCACCACACCTCTGGGCTCAGTGTCCTCACCTGTATGATGATCTGGACTGATTATCTCTAAGATTCCTTCCAGTCCTAATTCTTGCTTCACGAAATGAAGCACTACTTGTAGGGGTAGCTAGAAGGAGATCTAAGACCTGGGGAAGCGGGGAGCACTGGATATTTATTTCACACTCACCTAGCTCAGGTGAGTTTAGAAAAGAAGACAATTGATATCTGCTCATTTGTCTACTCTTTTTTTTTTTTTTTTTTTTGCAGATCTTGCTGTCACCTTTTAAGGAAAATAAAAATAAAATAAAAATATATACTCATTTCATTCAAATGAATATGTCTATTTAATCTCTCTCTATATAACTAATTACAGCTAAGATTTAGCAAATACCTTGTATGCGCCAGGTATTGTGGAGAATACTTTAAATGAATTCTCTCACTTAAGGCTCATAATAGCTCTATGAGTACAGTTGTTTTTTGCACAGAGAACTGAGGCTATATATACAGGTAAATCTCAAAAGTCAACCAACCAACAAATTCATTCTAACTTGGTGTTATACCCAGATTACATAATTTTAACCTAGAAAATCTCAAAGACTGTCAATACAACTGAGATTAAACTTTTAAATCTTAGAGCAATTACAATAGTTTATTAACTAGTTAGCATCTTAAGATAATTTTTTTCTCGAAGGATATTGCATATAAATATACATATATATATATAAAAAATTATATATGAGCCCCTAGCCTGACTACTGGACCACTCTATTATAAAATAGAAGAAATACTGTTAATATGAGTAACAAGAACTAGTTTCTCCCTGCACAATCTTTTTTTATATATGTATATTTATATATACAAATATAAATATACATATATATAAAAGATTTCCTCATAACCTCAGAATTTGTTCATGACAAGCGGAATATTATGTGGGGATTGAGTGCCCATTTAGCAACGTCTCCTGGAGTCAGCACAGGGTTGGTTATCCGTTTACTCCACCGAAATGCACGTGGTCTGAGGATGAAGAATGCTTCCCTTAAAGCATGCGCCATCCTGTTTATTATTCCAATCCCACTTACTCGGAGATAACCAATGTTAACATGTAGGGCACATTTTTCTGGCCTTGTTCAGGCTTTTGTCCTACTTTAGCTATCCAGAAGTACTTTATCTTGACATGAGCCTGGCTCCTCAGAGGGTGTGACAGAGAAAGTAAGGCCTTCCTCTTGCCCCGTTGGTAAAAATGGAGTTTCACATGGCAGTGAGGGGGTGGAGTCAGGGCTCTTGTAACTTTCCGGTGCGATGTTGCTCGCGTGGAGCCACCATCTGTTTGCAGGGCGGCTCCGAGGGCCGGCCATCTGATTCC